>NW_027097241.1:0-120000 GCF_019320115.1 Miscanthus floridulus
ATGCAAAGCACAAGTGAAAAGTGAACTTTCATACTTACAGGAGTAACTGCAGGAGTAGGAGGTGGAGGAGCTGAAAACTGCACAGGTACACCCGATGCTTGCCCAAGACTTTGCATGATCACCATCATCTCCGCCATCTGCTTCTGCGCGGCCTCGAACGCGACCTGCTGGGCCTACAGCTGTGTGGTCAGTTCCACGTTCTGCTCTTGACTTTGCCTTTTTGTTTCTTCCAGCTTGGCCTGCAATATTTCACTCAAATGTATCGGTAATGCAAATCTAATTTAGGTGTGTAAATATCAACGTACGACGTGTAAAACAGGAATTACCTGGAGTGCCTGGACCTGCTGTAGTGCTGGAGAAGGCCATGAGCGTATGGGCTGGTTGGAGCTTGTGCTCCGTGCTCGGATAGCGTCGAGGGAGGGAACAGTGGTGGAGTCGATGGCGCCATCTGCAATCCACAGCCGCCCATGCTTCTTGCCTCCTCCGAGCCTCATGATCGTCTCTACATCAATGGGCTCAGTGCGCACATTATAATCTTCCCCATAGATCTCCCTTACCGAGGACGTGTACTCTTGGACTTTAGTGTACACGTTCGGGTTGGAGTACACCTGGGGTGGGGTAGCCGGGTCGAAGGAGATAGGACGACGCCCTGCCCATGTGGGACATAGCCCACGCAGAGAACTCCGAGACCTCCTCGCCCGGGTGCGCAGCCTCCTGCGAGAAAGACGGGAAGATGGTGAGAAATCAAGCAGAATTGAGCATCAAAATAAATGAAAGAAATCACTTACGTATGCTTGTTTATATCCGGAGAGGCTGCGGCTGCCTTGATGGTGAGTTGGACCTTGCCTCATCAGACGCTGTTCCCACTGCCTCTCATGCGTGTCAACAAAGTCCTGTGATAACCACTTGTCCACGATCATGGCCTAGCACTCGGGATACGATCGGCACCACCAGGGAATCACCTACAAGTCATCGAGTATTTGACATATAAGAAGATTAAATTGAACCTACTTAATATCAAAACGAATCATTATGAATGTTATTCGCCTACCTCAAGGTATTGGTCCTGGGTCAGCGTAATCAGTCTTGCTTGAGGCTTGGGGAGGGACTACTTAAGTACCGACCTGTAGTAGTCTATGTGGGCTTGGACGTGCCCATAGTGGTGCATCTCGGTGATGTACTTCCTACAAGCTGCAACAGCCGCCCGATCCGCCTAGGCCTCAAGTCCTTCTTCGGCCTTAAAAATTTTTTGTATACAAAACCGATGTATCCATTCATTATTTCAATAAAACATTTAACCAATGAATGAGATGTATTAAGCAATGTTGTGCGAGAGAAACTTACCCAAAACTCCACCAATACCCGCTCCTGCTTGTTGTGGTAAGTGTCATCCGTGACCAGCGCGTACCTGTCCTAGTTGGAGGCCGGCTCCCGCACCACCGGCTCTTCGGACAGTTGCACAATGCCGGGGTACCATTTCCTACACAAAACACCAAGGATGCTCGCGGGGGTGCGTGTTGGAGTACCTGACAAAACCAACCAGGCCCTGCACAAGTGATTAAGAAAATTTATCAGTTTCTCTTATGATTTCCAACATATCTTATGAAGTAGTTGTGATAACATCTATAGTTACTTACCTCTTTGCCATAGGCTGAATCATTGGGCGGTTGTGAGGAAGCGGAAACAGAGGGAGGCTCGCGGGACCTCGCTCATAGGGAGTCCGGGTAGTGGTACCCCTCTGTCGCCCTCGAGCCCCTCGCCTCCCTCACCCTCGAGTGCCTCGCCTCCATCGCCCTCGAGCGCCTCACCTCCCTCGCCCATCTGCTGACCCTTCCCGTTGACTCGCAGAGTGCCTAAGTTCACTCCCCTACTAAGATTCACTGCATATCCATCTGGGAACATTAACGTCTAGTTCCATTTTAGTACTTCCCTCCTTTGATCGATTTGCAAGACAAAATTGACCTTAGGCCTTTTTCAGTTCTTGTTTCGGCCACTAGGAGGCTACATCGCTTGATTCGGTCTATCGCACAATGTCGCTAGGTCCACTCTAGCCTTAATGTTGTCCTTAGACTTATCAGTGTCCATGAGAGTTCCCCAAAGTGCCTCAGCGATTTTTTTTTTTCAGTGTGCATTACATCAATATTATGTGGCAGAAGAAGGTCATTGAAATAGGGGAGCCTCGTCAAGCCGGACTTATGAGTCCACATATGTTCCTCACCATATCCCACAAAACCACCTTCTTCATTGGGCACGAGAGCATCTATCTGAGCACGAACCTCGGCACCAGTCCTCAAGTGCGGTTAAGGGTCTGTCACTTTGACACCTTTCGTAAAGCTCTTGATGTCTTCTCTGAATTCCTGGTCTAGAGGGAGGAACTGACGATGCTGGTCGAACGACAAATACTTGCCACCCTTCTTCAACCAAATAAACCTCATAGCTTCCTTGCATATTGGGCATGGGAACTTCCCGTGAACACACCAGGCGGCAAATAACCCATACGCCAGGAAGTCATGCAGGGAGTAGTGGTACCAAATGTGCATTTTGAAGCTTGTCTTTGTAGCTCGGTCGTATGTCCATACCCCCTTCTCCTAAGCGTGAATCAATTCATCAATCACAGGCTCCATGAACACACCCATATTACTCCCCGGGTGTCCAAGAATTATCAACGACAAGAATACGTTATGCCATTGAAAGGAGATGTCGGGAGGGAGATTGAGGGGGATAACAAAAACGGGCCAGCATGTGTATGGGGCAGCCATCATTCCATAAGGATTGAACCCATCTATTGCCAGCGCGACATGTACATTACGGGCCTCAGCTGCTTTGTCACGATGTTTGTCATTGAAGTACGTCCATGCTTCAGCATCAGACAGATGTACCATCTTCCTAGGATTATACCATTTGCCATCTTTATGCCATGTCATATGTTTCGCGGATTCCTCGATCATGAATAGCCGTTGGATCCTCGGCAGAAAAGGAAGGTGCCGTAGCACTCTCGCGGGGATCAGAAGCTGCTTTTTCTAACCATCACCAAAGTCTACCTCTAGGTACCTAGAGGATTTACACTTCGGACAGTAATTTGCGTCCTTGTGTTCTTTCCTAAATAGGACGCACCCCTTTGGACAAACATGTATCTTGTCATATGGCATCTTAAGCATACGAAGGAGTTTCTCTGCCTCGTACAAGTTCATCGGCAAAGTGTGCTTCTCTGGTAGCATGGTGCCAAACACGGCCAACATCTTATCGAAGCCTTCTCGACTCACATTTAACTCAGCCTTCAACCCCATTATGCGTCCAACCGCATCCAGTTAAGAAATCGTTGTACGCTCGTGAAGGGGTTTCTGTGCCAAGTGCAACATTTTGTAGAAGTCCTTTGCGGATTCCTCCATCTCCTCCTTCTCACGTCGTTCAGCGAAGTGAGCTTGGTGGGCATCGTCTAGCATGTCTGCTACCCAGGCATCATCATCAAAAGCCTCGAGGCAAGCTCTCACCACCTTTGCTCTTATACGATCTGCTTCACCATGGTAGATCCACTGCTGGTAGCCAGGCGTATAACCATTGAACACAAGATGTCTACCCATGGTCTTCTCGTCTACCTTTCTCCTATTGTCACATTTGCTATAGGGACACCAAACTAGAGAATGTCCTCCTGCTCCTAGGCCAAATGCATGTTTCAAGAAATGATCTGTCCCCTTCACCCATTCATAGTCGTAGTCACTGCCGCTTCTCCAGCCTATGTACATCCACTGACGGTCCTCCATCCTTTAATATTTACATCACAGAGTATTGTGACCATCAATTGCATCTACGCGGTGTTCCTAATGTCTAATAGGTGAGGATAGATCCTAATCCCACCCGCGGATGCATAGATGAGGTCAGTTTCTAGGCTCCGCTCCTCTCCGAGACAAAATTTCGGCACCACCTCCCCGCTGTTCTCCCGATACATGTCCTGCCAACGAGAGTGTATATTCGGAGAACAACAGGGAGGTGATGCCGAAACTCCGTCTCGGATTGGAGCGGACCATGGAAACTAACCCATCTACGCATCCGCGGGCTGTACAAAAAACATGGACAATTCGAAATAGATACGGTCGCAGATAAGCAAAGATCCGCATACCTACGACCGTATCTCTTTCGGACAGGAGACGCCTAACTAGGTTACGCGCAGGCTACGACAGACATGTGGAAAAAGAGGTTATTTATACCTAGGGTGTCGGTGAAGTCAGGCTAGCGGGGCAGTGGCGAGTCGACGCAGTGGTGAGGCGACGCAGTGCAGGCAGAACCGCGACGCCGACGAAGATGATCAGGGTCCTCCGGGTCCCCTCCAACGTGCTCTTCTTCTGCATAAAAAGGCAATAGGTTATTGTTTGTTCAAAATTTCGGTAGCACCTCCCCTGCATGGGGAGGTTTCCAAAACCTACAAAAAACGATAGGATGGCCAACATTCACAACGGCACGAAGGCCGACAACCACAACGGCACGAAGGCCCACACAACCACATACAGCACGAAGGCCGACAACGAGAGTTTTACCTAGGGTTGCGATGGAGTCGGGCGTCGTAGTGCGGGGGTCACTTTCTTCTCCGGCGAGGTCGAGCAGCGTCGGAGTACTCCTCTCCCCCTCTTCCCTTCTCTCTTCTCCGCTTCTCCTCTTCCCTTCTTCTCTTTCTCCTCCTCTCCTTCTTCCCCTTCTTCTCCTTCTTCTCTCCTTTTCCTCTTCTCCTTCTCTTCCCCTTCCTCCTTCTCCTCTTCTTCTCCTTCTCTTCCCCTTCCTCCTCCTCTTCTCCTTCTCTTCTTCCTCCTACTTCACCCTCTGCCTCCTCCCCTCCAACAGCAGCCGGCGACGGGGGCGCCTAGGGGCTGGTGTCGGGGCAGGGAGGCCGGTGTGGGGGGCGGGAAGGGCGGCGCGGGGGGGCGCCAGAGGGCTGGCCAGGGCGGCGGGAAGGCCGTCTTGGCGGGAAAGCTGGGGCGGGGGGGCGGGAAGGCCGGCGCGGGGGGCCACCGGAGGGCTGGCCAGGGCGGCTCTAGGGCGGTGGGGCGGCGTCGACGGGGTGGCACTGGGGCGGCGCGCAGGGGCGGCGCAGAGGTCGGGCGGCGCAGTGGTGGGGTGGCGGGGCGCGTGGGGCGGTGCGGTGGTGGGCGGCTGGGCACGCGGGGCGGCCGGCCACGCTACGGCGGGGGGCGCGGGGCGGCCGGGCGCGCAGCAGCGGCGGGCCGCGTGGGGCGGCGGGGCGCGCAGCGGCGGTGTCAAGCAGCAGCGGCGTAACGGTGTTCTGTGGGCGAGGAATTTGGGCCGCTGGCCGATTTAGGGTTGGGCCCTTTGCCGAGGGCCCAGATCTAGGGCCCTTGGCAAAGTTTTTTTTATTTTTTTAAAATATTCTTTGCCGAGGGCCAGGCTAGGCCCTCAGCAAAGATTTTTTTTTGGTCTGTGGGCGGGGAATTTGGGCTGCTGGCTGATTTAGGGTTGAGCCCTTTGCCGAGGGCCCAGATCTAGGGCCCTCGACAAAGATTTTTTATTTTTTATTTTTAAATATTCTTTGCCGAGGGCCATTGGCCAGGCCTTCGACAAAGACCCCCTTTGCCGAGGGCCAGGCTAGACCCTCGGCAAAGAGTTTTTTTTTGGTTTTTTGAACCCAGTTTTTTTTGTGGTGCTATAATACATTATTTAAAACTCAATTTTAAAATTTGGGCCAAATTTGACTTTTTTGATATATTTCCCTAATTTATTTCTTTTCATTGATTTTTTTGAATATTTCAAATTTGAATTGCAGGTGGATGGAATAATGCAATTTAGTGATTCAAAAAATGTTATTCATGGTATTTGGTGTATGTTGAGTCCCTATCCACGAACTCGCATCAAATTTCGGGCATCTTCTTCACGTAACATGACGAGGAACTTGTCGAAAAAGTGTTTTTAAATTATATAAAATCCATACGAAGTCCGAAAATCATGAAACTTGTCGAGGTGTCATGTTATCGTATATGTAGGCTGTGGTAAAAATTTGAGAAGATTTCGAGCAAGTTGTGACGTCGAATGCCTAAAACCCAGACATCTCCACAACTTGCTTGAAACAACATGTGGAGATGTCTGGGTTTTAGGCATCCGACGTCACAACTTGCTCAAAACCTTCTCAAATTTTTACCATAGCCTACACATACGATAACATGACACCTCAACAAGTTTCATAATTTTCGGAATTCGTATGGATTTTATATAATTTAAAAACATTTTTCCGACAAGTTCCTCGTCATGTTACGTGAAGAAGATGCCTGAAATTTGATGCGAGTTCGTGGATAGGGACTCAACATGCACCAAATACCATGAATAACATTTTTTGAATCACTAAATTGCATTATTCCATCCACCTGCAGTTCAAATTTGAAATATTCGAAAAAAATCAACGAAAAGAAATAAATTAGGAAAATATATCAAAAAAAGTCAAATTTGGCCCAAATTTTAAAATTGAGTTTTAAATAATGTATTATAGCACCACAAAAAACTGGGTTCAAAAAACCAAAAAAAAACTCTTTGCCGAGGGTCTAGCCTAGCCCTCGGCAATTGCCGAGGGCCTGGCCAATGGCCCTCGGCAAAGAATATTAAAAAAATAAAAAATCTTTGTCGAGTGCCTGATGGCGGGCACTCGGCAAAGGCTGACGCCAGTGACCGCCGTGATCCATCCGGCCATATCTGCCGAGGGCCGTTTGTTTGCCGAGGGCCTAGCTTTGCCGAGGGCTCCTGGGGCTGGCCCTCGGCAAAGATCCCCTTTGCCGAGTGCCCGAGATCTAGCCCTCGGCAAACCCAGAAGCCCTCGGCAAAGAGGTCGTCTCCGGTAGTGAACTTACAAATTGCACACTTAACTCCACCCTAAACTTATCCCGAGCGTTCTCATTCTAGTCCCTACTTACAAATTTCATACTCGGCTTTCTAAACTTGTCTTGACTTCTCATTTATGCCTCGGTACATGCAAATTGTCCACTTGTCTCCCTAAACTTGTATTATTGCATCATCTCCAGTCCAACCCCCTTCCACGCCGCGTTGTCATCACCCCACACCGATAGCTGATACATGTTTCGACGCACAGGACAGCTGGCGAACTATCACCGTGCCTATAGTGCCACCACGGCTAACACAGTAGCACCACATCACACCATGCCGTGACGTGGCCACAAGACCATGACGACAACCACGCCCAGACATGATCCATAAGATGGCGTAGCATGCAAGTGAAGTGAGCTAGGACCGCCCTCAGACTCACGACCCTTCAGTCGGGAGAACCTTCTTCTTTGTATACGCCCTGGCCTCGAACTTTATATAAGGGTAGCCAGGTTGCCCCTCTGGGAGATTCATCTCTGATTCACTCATTCTTACACTGTAGAAGGGCTTCTGAAGCTTTCCTTCGGGCAGCCCGTCTCCTAGCTCTAGGCCTCCTACATCTTCCATCATTCTTGCACCCCTCATTGTAAGAACTTCAGAGCATTCAAACGAGGAACACGCAATCGATCATCTCTGAGACTGGACGTAGGGCTCCGGCCTAAACCAGTATAAATCCTCGTGTCTTTTGATGCTACCATCGCCTTTCTAGAGCAGCGCGACAATCATATAAATTCACTAGTCCAGTTTACAAAACACCGACAATACGGGACTTCATGACTTAAGAGAGATAAACCAAGTCTTTTGGACTCTGCAGTACTCTAACGTGGATTAGGGGTTGTGGCAACAAACTCAGACCATGGGGAAAATCTGGTTGTATCATTGCCTCTCTTTTGTTCTTGCAATTACTTTTATGTCTTAACTTCCAACTTTACTTATTGTTTGCAAGTCTGTCTGTGTGACAACTAGGATTGCTAGTAGACCATGCTTAGTAATAGATTTTCTTCTTGAAACTCATGATCTTACTTTTAGGGTGCATTTGGTAAGGATCTAAATTCTCCTAGAAACATTTTGGATTCAGATTCTCTCAAGAAACGTTTCAGACGATGAATCAGAATCACTTTGTGAGATCGTTTAGCTGATAGGTTGGATTCTGATTCACTAGAAGATATATATATTCTTAAAAACATATAAATAAAAATAAATTTAAAAAAATCGATTTTTTGGACTAAGAACAATTTAAATACAACCCATTTAACTTGTTGCACTAGAAAGGATTATATCAAAAAATACAATTGTTAGAACGTGAGGCAAAGAAACGAAGGAGATGATTCACATGTGAAACCAGACTTTGCGGATTCGAGCACTCAGTGCAAAATATGAAAATCGTTCCAACTGATTCTGGTTGGAACGCTCTGTGGTTGGCACCATTTCTCGGTTTCAAGCCAAACGCTGCCTTAGGCCTCGTTTGGTTGTTTTAGGTTGAAGACAGGATAGCTTCTCTTCCTGGGCCGGATTAAGTGGATCCTGGTGTTTCACTCAAATCTGGTCCGTCTTCATTCCGGACATACGATGGTGCATTTCCATTTCGGGCCTAGAAGGGGAAACAAAGGCCTTGATTGACCCCTTTTCATTTCGAGCCGTATCTAACCGAACGGCTATATTTCTGGTCCGACCTGACTTCGAATCGGACCAAATTGATCCGGGCGGAACAGGCCGCGTTCTGAGCCTTTCCAGCCAAAATGAACGAGGCCTTAGTTTGAACCAATACCTAAGTACATGTTTAATGTGATGGACCTTAGGATTCGTTTGTGCTCTTTGTAGTCTTAAGTACAATCGCATAAGTAGGTGAAGTATATTTGCATAGGTTAAGGATGTTGTTGCTTAAATTTTTAGAGCCCAAATTCACTCCTTTCTTGGGTCATTCGGTCCTTTTACCGAGCTCTTTTGAACTAAGATCCGGAGCCACCATTTTTAGTGTCCAACGGCTCCTCTTGAAAGTACTCTCATAATGCCAAAAAACATTACAACTAGAGAAACTGCTCCACTAGAGTAGCAACCATTTTGGGATGACACAGACCTGCCAAATAGGCTCTAAGTATATAGGAAAAAAATAGCATGATAGATATATTCTATCCACACCGGGGGCTCGGCCTACCGGTACAAATAACAGGAGGGGATGAGTAGAAATGAAAAAACACTAAAATTTTGGCCAAAATTTATATAACTTGTGAAACTTTGACAAAAATTTCAAAAACCGAAGAAATCTCATCCGAATGAAAAACAAAATTACCAGTATATATTTTACCGGAGGTCAGTGATAGAACCGAGAATCGCGAAATTTCAGCCAAAATTTTGAACCGTGGTCCACACACATAAAAGTCTTATATGCCCAAGTATTAAACCAACAAATTAATAGCTCGCTGCCCGGCTCCTTTTTATTACAAAACAACTGGTATAATTCAAATGAACAAATTATTCTGCACTGCTAATAAATTGTTCTGGTCACTTGTGCCAGCGTAGAAACGCCGAAATTCTTCAAGCTAACAACATTCTTTCAAAGAAAGTTTCAAGCTTACTAAATACTCCAGGGAGAGTGTATGCACGTGTGTGTATATAGCTAGCTATCTATCTTGCGCTATGGCACCTGAGGGGGAGGCGGGCAAGAAATGTTTGGGTCGTTCGTTCCGCAAGAAGGCCCTGCCGATGCCTTGCTGACGGATACCTGCGGTAGCGGCGGCGGCGGTGCCTCGGCCAACGGCTGCACAGTGGCGCCATCAGCTAGCAGGCGCCGCGCCGGCGCTACCACGGCGTCGGCATGCACCGATGCTGCGACGAGGAGGAGCACAAGCAGCAGCCAGGCCGCTCCTGCAGCCGCACCTCTTGCTACTCTCACTTCTCCCTTCATCTTGATCAGGATGTGCGTGCAGCAAAGCAAGTTATCTCGACCTGTCTCAATCGAGAGAGCTAGCTAGAGTACTTGAGGTGGTTGATTAGCCCAGGGCTTGATCGAGCTGGCTGAGTAACACGTTGTTGTGCGTCCAGAGCTCAAAACTATGGTGTCTACTTATAGCATGCAGAGAGCTACGTAACTGTTCAGAACTTCAGACGATGGGGACGATCGATCGTTGAACTAGCCAGCTGATGTTAAGTTCCGCAGCATTGCGGCTGATGAATGAAGAAAACGTTTTTGACGGATTAAACTGACGCAACCTGGTGCATGCAAGCATGGATAGATCCCGGTACATATTCACGTCTGTCTTGTAGTGCACAGATCAAGGTCCAAGTTTCAACATTCCAATTGTGGACTGGCGACTATTTGATTGTTCCGTGCATAAAATCCAGCCAAGAGTAGTTTGGAAATCTCCGACCTAAGCTATAAGGAATGTACAACATAAGTTAGACGACGCGCTCAGCAGGAGTGCAGTGTTCCTGTACCGTTCTTGACTGCTAGACCTATTCAAACTCGAGCTGACCCGTCCGTGCATGGCCTAACATCTTGCACGTCAGCATAAACCTGCAGCGGTTTAAAGACCATTGCTCTTGACTCTTGAGTCTTCATCTGACGTTGGTGGGTGTTATTTATACAGAAACGACTAGTTCATCATCATTTGATAATAAACCACAACACTACCTCATGCGTGAAAGGTGACTCAAATAAAAGGAGCACAGATTTAATCTAATGAGTAAATTTCATTAGCGGTACGTTCTTGAACTTGTCTCGATTTTTTAATCCTGGTCAAGGAACTTACAAATTGCACACTTAACTCCACCCTAAACTTATCCCGAGCGTTCTCATTCTAGTTCCAGTACTTACAAATTTCATACTCGGCTTTCTAAACTTGTCTTGACTTCTCATTTCTGCCTTGGCACAAGCAAATTGTCCACTTGTCTCCCTAAACTTGTATTATTGCACCGTCTCCAGTCCAACCCCCTTCCATGCCGCGTTGTCATCGCCCCACCCTGATAGCTGATACACGTTCCGACGCACGCCCCACTGTCATCCTCCTTTTTCACCACGACCGCAAAGTCGGATCCCGCTGTGCAGTGCTCCTCCCACTCGACTGTTAGGTTTTGCTGAAAGCGCATGTTGCAAGTGTATGTTTCAAGTGTTTCAGATGTTTTCAGAGGTATGTTGCAAGTGTTTCAGATGGATGTTGCAAAAGTAGATCGGGATATTGCATATGTTGCAATGGTTGTACACGTATGCTACAAAGGTCTGTTTCCGATGTTTCATCTGTGTTTTCGGTTGTATGTTGCAAGTTTGTTTATCTCGATGTTGCATATGTTTCACACATATGTTCCATGTGTTTTATATGTATGTTGCGTATGTTTGCAAAGGTTTAAGTGTTTTTAGGTGTTTTTTCAAGTGTTTCAGAAGCATGTTGCAAGTGTGTGTTTCAAATGTTTCAGTTGTTTCAGACATATGTTGCAAGTGTTTTATCTGAATGTTGCATATGTTGCAGTGGCTATACACATGTTGTAAGCATATGTTCCAATTGTTTCATCTGTTTTAGACGTATGTTGCAGCAAGTCCTCCATGTTGCAAGTGTTTCATGAGGCGCAGGCGGGCGGGCGGGCACCAAGGGGCACAACAGGGCGAGCAAATGCAGGCACGCATCATGGCGCGGGTGAACAACAAGGCGTAAACGAGCAGCAGCAGGGCGCGAGCAAGCAACAACACAGGGTGAGCAGGCCGCGGTGAGCAGCAGGGTGGGCATGCATGCTCTGATGCGCGTCCGTGAGTGGAGACAACCAGAAGGAGCGCGTGGGAGACAGCCACCCGACGTGGGACCCGTAAGAAGTAGGGGCGCTGAAGCGTTGCCGTTTTCTACCAATCCGTGTTCGCAGCGCGCTGGCAGGCCCAGCTAATAGCCGAGGGAGGTGCGCTCCACTGGGTGTTCGACCGCCACTGGGCTGAGCGGCGGGCGCGTTGCAAGTGTCCGAACGCACGCTTCTGCCCGGACGCTAATAAGCCCCTTTGCCTGTTCGTGCTATGCTACTGGTCACGTGGCATGCTCGGACTAGATTGCTATTGGTCCTACGCCACCAAGTTCCAGAGTCTGACTCCTTGCCTGATGCCGCTGCTGGATGTTACTATGAGTCGGACTGGACCAATAATGGTCCGACTCCTGCCTGTTTGTGGTCCGACGCCTGTGCAGCCCTGGTTTCCTTCCTTTCTTCATTATCCAATCGTCCGGGCTTGGTTCCTTGTTGCGTCTTGGATTCTTCTCTCCTCTTCTAGAATGTCAACACATCTTCTAAGGTTATCTTTTCGGTGACAATCAAATTATTCTTGCTCTGGATAAATCTAAGTCTGCTATGTATCCTATTAGACTACAAAACAAACACTTGTAAACATATTATTCTAACTTGGTAATGCACCAAAATCCAAACTAAATGGGACGATGATCCATTTTCCTTACATACTCTCTCCATCCTAATTACTGAGGGGCAATGTGGTCTTTTCCCACGTTGAAGAACAAGGGCTCAAATTTCACGGTAGAAGTTAATTACAAGCTAGGATGGAGAATTGCGTGTGAAAAAAACATGTGTGAAGTAGGGGTCATAACCATGAGAGGGGTCCTTTGCCTCGTCTTATATATATAGAAGGGATGGGGCCCTTTCACTACCGGACAGAGCATCTTTGTCGAGGGCCCAGGGCACTCGGCAAAGGCCTAAAAGCCCTTGGCAAAGGCTTTGCCGAGCGCCGCCCTCGGCAAAGAGCCCTCGGAAAAAAAATTAACGGCAAAGAGGCTCTTTGCCGAGGGCCAGTTGTCGGGCACTCAGCAAAGCATTTTTCGAGGGCCAACGGTGGCGCTCGGCAAAGAAAAGCAGCCGTCAACGGTGCTGCTCCGTTGACGGCGTCTTTGCCGAGTGCCGACAGTTTGGGCACTCGGCAAAGACATTTTTTATTTTTTTTCAAAAACTCTTTCTCGAGTGCCACGGCGGCAAGGCACTTGGCAAAGACATTTTTTTTTTAAAAAAAACTCTTTGCCGAGTGCCTCCCCAGCTTGGCACTCAGCAAAGATTTTTTGCTTTTTTTAAAAAAAAATCTTTGCCGAGTGCAATGTCCTGGCACTCGGCAAAGTTTCCCAGCTTTGCCGAGTGTCATGACCATTGCACTCGGCAAATCAACCGAAACTGCAATTTTTTTTTGTTTTTTGCATTCCACTGACACAAACAGTTCAAATATATATCACATGTCACATATATATCACAAACATCACAATAATCACATATATATCACAACGAAACCATTTTCACACATTATATCACAACCACAACTCAAATAACAACATATCGCAACCACAAGTCAAATATCACAACCACAAGTCATAAATTCACAAACACAGTCCATCAAGTCAAAGCACAAGTCACAACCACAAGTGAAGCTCAAGTCCAAGCACATGACGAAGCATAACTCCTCAAAAAAGCGGCCTATGACACGATGGTTCATTCGGTGACGCATTAGCGGGGTTATTCGAACCCGTCGACGGAAGCTACAAAAAGGATAAGAGGTTGCATGTGTGAGATTCATCTAGTAAGTTTCTATGTGAAGCATTGGTGTATGTCATAGCTAGTGCAAGCATGTAGTAAGTTTCTATGCCAAGCATCTAGTAAGTTTCTATGTCAAGCATCTAGTAAATTTGTATGTCAACCATGGTTGTATGTCAAGGAAGCATCTAGTAAGAGTGAATTTTCATACTTACAGGAGTGGCTGTAAGAGTAGGCGGTGGAGGTGCTGCCAACGGCAAAGGTACACTCCCTTGCTGGACACTCCGCATGAAGGCCTCCATTTCTTGCATCCTCCTCTCCTGGGCCGCGAACGCTTCCCTCTGGGCCTGCAGTTGCGCACTCTGAGCCTCGACCACGAGCTTCTGGGCCTGCAGCTCGGCCTGCAATACAAACTTCAATGTTTCAGTAATGCAAATGTAACTTAGGTGTGCAAAGATGAGCGTACGATGAGTAAAACAGGACGTACCTTGAGAGCGTCGACCCGCTGTAGTGATGGACTAGGCCGTGGGCGTATGGGCTGGCTGGAGCTCGTGCTCTGTGCTCGGAGCACGTCGAGAGAGGGAACAGTGGTGGAGTCGATGGCGCCATCTGCAATCCATAGCCGTCCATGCTTCTTGCCTCCTCCTAGCCTCATGATGGTCTCTACATCAATGGGCTCAGTGCGCACATCGTAATCTTCCCCATGGACCTCCCTCACCTTTGAGGTGTACTCTTGGACCTTAGTGTGCACGGTCAGGTCAGAGTACACCTCGTGCGGGGAAGATGGGTCGAAGGAGATAGAGGAAGACGCCCTGCCCATGTGGGACATAGCCCACGCAGAGAACTCTGAGACCTCCACGCCCGGGTGTGCAGCCTCCTACGAGTAAGACGGCAAGATGGTGAGAAATAAGGCAGAACTCAACGTCAAATAAGATAAAAGAAATCACTTACATATGCTTGTTTGTAGGCCGGGAGGCTGCGGCTGCCTTGATGGTGAGTAGCACCTCGCCTCAGCAGACGCTGGTCCCGCTGCCTCGCGTGGTTCTTAGCAAAGTCATTGGACAACCACCTGTCCACGATCATCTCCCAGCATAAGGAGTGGGATCAGCACCACCAGGGAACCACCTACAAGTCATCGATTATTTGACATAGAAAAAGATAAAATTAAACCGACTTAATCTCAAAATGAATCATTATTAATGTTTTTTGTCTACCTCAAGGTACTAGGCCCGGGACAGCTCCACCTGTCTTGCATCAGGCTTGCTGATGGACTGCTTCAACACCATGGCATAGTAGTCTCTGTGGGCCTGCATGCGCACCTCATGGTGCATGTCGGTGACGTACTTCCTACAGGCGGCAGCAGCCGCCTGATCCGCCTGGGCCTCAAGTCCTTCTTCCGGCTTGAAATACATCTACATACAAAACCGATGTATCCATTCGTTATTTCAATAAAAGACTTGCCCAATGAAAATGTTGTGCGAGAGAGACTTACCCAAAACTCTGACAATACCCGCTCCTGCTTGTTGTGGTACATGTCATCAGGGGCCAACTGGTACCTGTCCCACGTGTAGGCCGGCTCCCGCATGTCCTCGGACATGTTCACAAGGTCAGGGTACCATTTCCTGCACAAAACACCAAGGATGCTCACGGGGGAGCGTGCAGAAGTACTCGACAAAACCAACCAGGCCCTACACAAGTGATTAAGAAAATTTATCAGTTCCTCTTTTGATTTCCAACATTACCATATGAAGTAGTTGTGATAACATCTATAGTTACTTACCTCTTCGCCATAGGGCGAATCAGTGCCCGGTTGTGAGGAAGCGGAGGCTGAGGGAGGCTCGCGGGACCTCGCTGGTAGACAGTCGGGGTAGCAGAACTGTCGCCCTCGGTGGCCTCATCCTCGGCTACCTCATCCTAGGTCTGTCGGACGTCCTCGTCCTTGACCTTGTCCTTAGGCGTGGCCGTCACGTGCTCCTCCTCCATCACCTCGTCTGAAGGTGGCGGGGAAGGAGTCCGCTGCCTCCTGCTGACCCTGGTCCTCCTCCTCTGACCTCCTATGGATGCTACCCCTAACACCAACCCCTCGTCTAAAACAGGAGGGCGTGGTATCCCGTAAAGGGAGGCCGTCTCACGTCGTGGACGGCTGCTCGCCATCACCTGCAATCACAAAGAATGAACAAGACTTATTAGTATATATATTAGAAATAGATTCAAAATAAATAAAGAAAACACAAACTAAAACAAACGTAGTATTACATGTATTAGGAATAATCTTCATGATTAGGATCATAGGTGTCGTCATCACTGTCAAAATTGTCCAAATGGGCAACACTATTTGAAGGTTCTATGTTGTCTTCGTTGTCATTGCCTAGCCTTAATCGGTCAAGCATTTCTATGTCCTTGGCATTTTGCACCACATCTCCATCAACCTCGTCATCCTCCGTTTCGTTGTCTACTTCCATTTCGATCGCTTCAGGTAAGACTATCTCAAACGTGCCTAGTAGCCCATCTTCTTGAAAGAACTATCCATCATATGTGTTTGCGTTGAAGTTGTAATCGTCATCGTTTGGGGCAGGTAGTTTATCGTATGGAGACACCTGGTGCACAATAGCCCAACCCTTAAGATCCGCTTTGTCTTGGTTGTCATATCACGTATAATACACCTACACGGCCTATTGAGCCATAATGTAGACATCTTTTCCTAGATAGACGGAATCTTCTCGAATCTCAACTAGCCCAAGATGAGGGGTCCGTCTCGTTTCTCGAGGATTAAACCAGTGGCATTTGAACACAACAGGTTTATGTTTGTGACCATGAAATGAGAGTTCATATATTTCCTCAAGTCTACCATGATAGTCGAGGCCATCAGTGCCGGGCGTGCAAACTTTGCTATTTGTGGTTTTCCGTTTGGGCCGAGTCTGCTCATATCTTGTTGTGTGGAAGCGATATCCGTTCATGTCATAACCAGTAAATGACTGCACCTAACGTCATAACCGCCTACAACCTGTCTCAACTCCTCACTCATGGACGAGTCAGTCTGGGCCTTCAAGCTCAAGCATGATAGGTCATTATATTAATCGAACGAACGAGAAACTTGGAATATGGAACGTGGGAGCTAAATTTGACATTACCTTTTGTTTGAACTAAGAAATGAAATCAGGCCTCCTTGCACCCGCACCCCAAGAAAGAAGGGTGTCATGTTCCTGCAAGGTAGGATCCCTTGATTGATGCCAGGACTCACGAACAAATTCCCTATCCGAACGAGAATCAGTGGGGTTGCATGAAGAATATTCAGGGCGTATTGAAACAAGTTCATTGAGAACTTACTCGACGAACGGCTACACCTCAAGAAGGTTGGTCAACACATATAGCATGACACTTCACCACTCTTCATTTCCCAATATCTTATTGGTCGATCCACTTGCGCTGCCGAGTTGGCCTTGGAACAGGCTGTGGGTCCATTCATTTTCGCCAACATTGTAACGAGGGAGTAGATTATGATTGCTAGGAAGTTTCGGCTTGTAGTATAGTGTTGTGAAGTTTGCCACCTCCTCCCTTAGACTTGTCTCAGCAATGGAAGCCTCAATTCTAGCTTTATTTGTACATTTCTTGCAAAGAGTCTTTAGACATCTCTCGATTGGATAGCACCACTGGGCTTGCACGGCCCCCCCAAACATGCCTCGGACGGGAGGTGCACAATTAGATGCAGCATGGGCAAGAAGAAGCCAGGTGGAAAGATCTTTTCCAGCTTATAGAGCAACACAGGTGCCGCTTTTTCCAAGTCCTAAGCGACGGTCCGAGATATCTCCTTGGCACAAAGCTGACGGAAGAAAAAGCTCAACTCTGCCAGCACTTGCCAGACATGGTCAGGGACATAGCCTCAGACCATCACTGAAAGAAGCCGCTCAATCCATATGTGGTAGTCATGACTCTTCATTCCATTCACTCGTAAAGTGCCTAAGTTCACTCCCCTGCTCAGATTCGCTGCATATCCATCTGGGAACATTAACGTCTTGATCCATTTTAGTACTTCCCTCCTTTGATCAAGTTCTAAGATGAAATCGACCTTAGGTCTTTTCCATTGTTTGTTTCGGCCACTAGGAGGCTGCATCTCTTGCTTTGGTCTATCACACAACGTCGCTAGGTCCACTCTAGCCTTAACGTTATCCTTAGACTTGTCAGTGTTCATGAGAGTTCCCCAAAGTGCCTCGGCGATATTCTTTTCGGTGTGCATTACATCAACGTTATGTGGCAGAAGAAGGTCATCGAAATAGGGGAGCCTTGTCAAGCCAGACTTATGAGTCCACATATGTTCCTCACCATATCCCACAAAACCACCTCCTTCATTGGGTATGAGAGCATCTATCTGAGCACGCACCTCAGCACCACTCTTCATGCGTGGTTTAGGGTCTATCACTACAACACCTTTCATAAAGTTCTGATGTCTTGTCTGAATGGATGGTTAGAAGGGAGGAATTGATGATGCCTGTCGAACGACGAATACTTGCCACCCTTCTTCAACCAAATGAACCTCATAGCTTCCTTACATATTGGGCACGGGAATTTCCCATGGACGCACCAAGCGGTGAATATCCCATACGCCAGGAAGTCATGCAGGGAGTAGTCGTACCAAACATGCATCTTGAAGGATGATTTTGTAGCTTGGTCGTATGTCCATACCCCCTTCTCCCAAGCATCGATCAATTCATCAATCATAGGTGTAACACCCTAGGTGTTTGGCTTCCACTAATTGCATTTCATCTCATAAACATATGCATCATCTATGTCATCATGCCATTATCATTGAAACATACATATGCAACATTCGCATATTCTGTTTGTTTCGTACTTTATTGCTTATGAATGGTGGTAGTGCAACATGTAAATGCAACATGGATTTCTCATACCTTGAAACATAGCAACATGGTAGTAATGTGACAAGTATAAAATAACAACAAAGTCACGAAACATGTGAAACATTGCATTACAACATTTGGGTGAAATGCTTGTTTTGTTGTTTCATCACATGTGATCATTTGAATTGGTATAACAATTGTGTAAAGTGGTTGATCATGGTCTAATACACCTTAACTACACTTAGGTTAATTGTTTGGACATTGTTCATGTAGATCAAAATGACAAAATTGCCCCTTGGGAGAGGTTTGACTTGAATTGACCCTTAGAGTGCCACAGTTTGACTGATTCAAAAGACCAACTTAGAGACTTTGCATGGCTATGCACTCTTTACCAAAGTTGTAGCTAATTTATCAAGGAACAAGAGTTGTTTTATGATCAACTCATGAAAATGTGTGGAACAACCTCAAACATGGCCCACAAGTCAAAATTGAAGGCTGATTCAAACACTTGAAAAATTTCTAAGTGTTATAACTGGATTCAGTTTCGTGTACCCAACTTTTTCACCTTGTATCTCCCTAACAAAGCCAAACCAGCTCGAGCTCCAATAATAAGAGTTGTAGTTCACATATAGATGATCAACTTTGTTAACTATGGCATAACCTAGATCGTCATAGATTAGGAGCTAATCATCGTCAAACTTGCTCTATCAGTCGGGTCAATGGATGACTGAATCGCTTTTCAGACCAGCTACAGTGCTGGCCGTTTCAGAAAACCTCCGACGTGTGTACACCGCGCGTCGCCGGTCGCCTACTCATGCTGCCACGCGCTGTGGATGCCCTAGCACGGCCGACCATGACTTGAGCTCGCCAACGCGCCTGTCAACCAGCTCCTCAGTCCCATTTCCATTTCCTCCGCTCGCCTATAGCTCTGCAGCAACAGAGCAACAGCCGTCCGCCATTCCTGACCGAGTGTCACCATCGTCATGCACGTTCGTCGCTACAAAAACGTGTCGACCATCTCGCTGCTAGCCTCACCATGATCCCCTCTACCTCCTCCACCCCACCATCGATCCAATTGTGCCTTGGTAAGGGCAAAATCGTAGTTTCCTTCCACCGCCGCCATGGCTGACCTCGCCGGTGTTGTTGCTCCACGTGGACAACCGCCACCGTGACCCTCCCATCCTCTTCTCTCCCTTGTGCTAGGTCTAGTGAATACCACTGATGCTCGTAGGGTCATCCTTTAGGTCTGCGACGCCGTCGTCTCACCAGAGCCGGCCATGCCATGGCCACACGCCGCCATGGCCGTTGCCACCCCCTCTAGCTACGACCATAGCTTCGATTGAGGGCACTGCTAGATGCGAACTGATGTGGTGAACGCCGTAGCACAATCGGGTTCGCCAGAAGAGTCACCGGCGATGAGCTTCGCCGCCGCCCTGTTCTCCTCCCCTACTTGTCTCTCTGTCGCGTGGGACCCGCACGTCAGTCGCTGACGCACGCAGGCGGGAGCCTGGCTGGGCTGCGCCATTTCTGGGCCACGCCTACGCCTGCTCCACGGGCCGTCGTTTCTTCGGGCCGGCCCACCAGTAGTTGAATAGGTTTTCTTATTTTGTTTTGTTTTATTATTTCATAGATTTGTGTACATATTCAAAAATATGTAGCTCTTAGAGGATAGATCCAAATGATGTGGTTCTAATTTTGTTGAGTTCATGATAATGTCTAGTTTCTACTAAAAATATATTCCATGCCATGTTCTGTTATGAAAATAGGAGTTTCTATTTATCTCTTTTAATCATGCAAGAAATAGGGGTAATTATATCTTTTTCTAGGTAGCTCCAAACGGCAAGAAATTTTTATGGTGTATTGCTCATATCATGAATAGCTTGTAGTTAAATTTTTATATATTTTGGACATTGTATGTAGGAGATAGAAAATTATCTTGTTTGCATGAGTGGATCTTGAGTGAATTTTCATAATTTTTCTATAGATCCAGTTAGAGTAAAAATTGGTGAGTGCTATTCTTATGCTAGAATGAGGCTAGAAAAAATGAGAAATCTATTGTTTGACACTTTTCAATAGGGTTTCCTAATTATGCTAAAAATAGACATGCCACCTATTATTTTGGGTACAGCAAGTTCTGCTTGCCCAATGGCTTTGAAATTTTTATGGTAGTCTATGTGAAGCATGAGATAGCTACTGTAATTTTTGTAGATTTTTATGAACAGCTTGACTATATATTACTTTAATCACCTAATTAACTAAATAAATTTAAAAAAAGATATTAAATAATTTATTTAGAAGTTGGCACTATACTTTCTAGTGTTCCTCTGGTATGTGCAACAAGTTGGTAAACTTGGTTTGGTCAAATTAGGCTTTTGCATCATCATTTAATAATTCAGTTAGTAACCCTGTCATTTCTAGATAGATTCCAGATTTACTAGAATTCGATTTGGTTAACATAAGAATCATGCTGTGATGTTTACAATTGATTTGTAGAGAATTTCATGAGCTTTCCAGAATGTCCTTATGCAAGTCATTTGGAATTATAGAACTCTGGTTGTGATTTAATTAAGGGACTACTTGTGTGCATATGAACCTTTAAATGTTAATTTATGTATGCCTTTACTATTTCTAAGTTTGTGGTAATGTTCCTAGGTGTTAGGCCTTTAACTGAAGATGAGCATCTTTATCTTAGGTTATGCAAGTTAGGTAAGTAGATCTTATTCTTCAAGTTAAGTGAGATACATGTTTTAAAGTGATTTGAATAGAACTATTCTTACTCGGTAAACGAGTGTCCAGTGATGCTTTCGTAAACACTTACTGTGAGTTATTCATCATGAGCATCATGTCATTCCTTATGCATCCATGATATTTATCTCGTGCACCGGCATGCAATAGGTGTACCGAAGGGAGTAACACTGCTGGAATTCGAGGAACCGAGCGAGCAGCAGCAGCCGACACTGGAGGTTCAGGAGGTGCCGCCTTCAGGAGAAGTGCTAGACGAGATCACCATTGAGTGCCCGGATCACTGTTCGTGCAACTTTGTGAAAGGCAAGCCCCAGAGCATATTAAGCCTCCTAATTTCTGAAATGCAGTTACAGTATTATTGTTACATATATTGTTGCATTAAGTTTAGGTGTTGGATGCAAACACTTGCTGCATTGGTTATCCAATCCTTGTCTAGATATTGATACCCTGAATCCTATGTAGCTCAGGCTCGTGTAGTGCTTAGCCCTGCTTTAACACGGTAGTAGTCAGGTGATTTCCTGTCACCTACGAGATATAGGAAGATACATATGGCACGGTTGGCTATATTTGCTATCGTGGAAAAGAACCAGTCTTAATTTGAAATGAAGACCGGGTGGAGGCTTGTCGGTTTGTAGTGACTCCGTCTGTGTCGATTAAGGACTGAATCTTGGAGCCTTTCCTATTCATGTTGAATGCATGCCTCTCTCTTAGTTGGCCGTGTTCGAAGACGGACTGCGAAGCCGAGTAGCTCAACTCAGGCCAGGAGTTGATAAGTATAAAGTACGCCTTGAAAGGGAGCCGTAGGCGTGAGTCCAAGGGCATGTGATTTAAAAGTCCTAATCGTCCTAGTAGAAGGGTAATCCCTGAGAGCGCTGGCGATGATCGAACCCACGAATTTGTTCCTGAGTTGTCCCAAAGGTAACCCATGGCTACCCTTGCTAAGTATGCTAGGATGAGAGTTAGGAATACCCCCTCAGCTGAGTTGTAATTCGATTCGAGTCGCCGTCTCTCCCGGTTAGTGAGAACTTGATAGGCTTATCTCCAAAGTAGATACACTAAATAACATAATGGTTCAGAAATGATGATATGATGATGACAGCCTTATTATACCTACTATGGTTAATATTGTTTGCTCCTATTAAGTGAGTGCTCTAGTACAGGTGCTAATCTAGTGGACAGGTAAATGATGATAAGCTTGATGCTTAGTTTAAATTGGTTACTATAATCATAAGCTCTTTTATGCAACTGTGTCAAGCTAGCCCACCTGAAAAGCCTTGCATGATCCTTGGTGTCTTTGATTTCTGGTTTTGATGGGTAAGTCTAGCTGAGTACCTTCTCGTACTTAGGGTTTATCTCCCACCTGTTGCAGATGACCAGTTCTACTTTGGTTGCTGCAAGTACTGCCTTCTCCTAGCTGGGGATGAAGACTAGACTGTTGGGCGCGGTCTCTACTAGCTCTCGTACCTGATAATGCTTTTGTGGGACATGACTCAGACTTGGCAATGTATTTGAAAACTATGATGTTTTGTACTAAACTATGTTGCTTCCGCACACTCAAACTTGGTTTGTAATATGTTATTTGAACTCTGATGGATGTAATTCGAATGCTACTTGTGAAATGTTGTAATGAATGATGCGTTGTGTTGAATCACTATGGTCTTGGTTTGTATGTCGAAAGTTGGTTGAAATCCTTCGTGATTTCTGAACTACCGGGATTATGGGAGCTTAAGTACAGGAATTTGATCTCTTCGGTGATTATTTTTGTACTTACGTTCTTATGATTTGGTCGGTTCTGTTACAGCTGGCATCAGAGCAAGATTCAACACTAAACATGTCATTTGTGTATTTAAAACAAAAGTATTTGTGAAAATCCTAAATTAAATACTAAGTATTGCCAGTGGTCATATCCCTTATGCCCAAATAAGGACTCTTAGGTGGCTTATTAAAGTACTAATTTGGGGGTTCCTGCTTATTTCTGTTTCGTTGTCCATACGGCATGCTATTGTATGGATTCCATCCGCTTGGGTGTTAATGTATGGATCAAATACCTCTACGCTCTGGTAAGTGGGAGTTGTGAGAGCATGACCGTCCAACCGTCGGTCTAGGGGAGAGTAGTTGTGGTTGCTCGCATACTTACATATTCAATCATGTATCTATGAGAGTACTTAAATGTGGGTATCTCTGACGGGTAGCTATGATACTAGAGTATATGCATCAGGGGATGCATGTATGAAAGTATTTAGTTTACTACTTGCTTTTTATGCATTTTGGGAAATTACTGGGCTAAAATGAAATTTTCTGCAGGTACACTAACAACGTATCATTGTAGATTGACTAGCTACCGTATACGACAGAACATATGTATGCCACCGTATATTTCGCTAGCCTTTAAATTTTTCTAGGTTTGTGAGGACGTACGGATTGTGCATGCATCATGTTCAAGCATACATGGCATTTCTTGCATTACTCCCTCCCTTAAAAGATGATTGTCTCGACTAATTAAATTTTGTATCCCTTAATTGATTCTCCCCTTACGTTGCAACTTTTTGCTACAGATGGCGCGCATGAAACTCACTGCTCGCAAGTCCACTAGAGGCAGGGCGCCTCGTCACCGGTTAGTTCCTCGTGAGCCCCGTCCTGAGCCTACTAAGGCGAAAAGGCTGAGGATAGAGCTGGCTCGGGTGACTACTGGGAGGAATGCGGCTTAGCACCGTTTAGAGCAAGTAACACAGGAACGAGACCAAGAGACCCTGGAGGTTCAGAGGTTGACAGTTGCTCACCGCAACTATGAACGCATGTTGATTCACGTGATGAACCAACAGAATGAAGCCCGTGTCGCAGAACCGACCAATTTATAAGAGTACAAGTACAATGGTAGCCCACAAGCGGTCGCACTCTCATACTTGAACCCATATAAACCCGATAGTCCGTCGAGTACCACGACAGGTCTCGATAAACGATTTACAACAACCAAGATCGTACAGGATTCAACATACATGCCACATATTACATAAAGTTCATAGATACATTTCGTCATCAGAGTACGAATAAAAGTTATTACAAACCAAGTTTGATAACTAAAGCGAAAGCAATTAAGTTCGAAAATAAAGTTTCCAACATAGTTTGATATAGTGCTAAATAAGATCACGGTCCACAAAAGCAAGGATGGGAATTAATAAAGAAGCCTGCCCAAGGCTTACTCCTCATCCACGGAGGGATAGAAGCAACTCTTGCAATAACTATGATACACAGTGCCATCTGCAACAATAGGAAAATAAACCCTGAGTACGAGAAGGTACTCAGCTAGACTTACCCGTCATGAACCAGAAATAAAATGACTCCAAGGATTATGCAAGGCTGTATAAGTGGATGTAACTTGACAACATTTTCACGTAAAAGCAATTGAATCATGGTACAGTTACAAATTCTTTACCAGGTTAATTATAACTATCCATTTCTAGGTTAGCAACTATCCTGTGCCAAACATGTGGTATATCATTTAGAAGCATACAATAGTAACCATAGCAGGTATTGTAATTCCATATTCATCCAAACCATCATGTTTCATAACACAATTGCTACGATGTTGGGACTAGCCAAGTTTCTCACTATCCGGGAGAGACGGCGATTCGAATCAATTTCAACCAGCTAGGAATTTATTCCTAACACAAACATAGGTCTACCAGCCATGATAGCCTTAGGTCACCTTTGGTACAACTCAGGTACATATTTCGTGGGTCCGTACTGCGCCGCACAATCTAGAACACCAAATGCCAGGATGCTCAGGCCAAGCCTGCCCTTGGGCTCAGTCTGATCGTTCCCCAAAAGGAGCGCACAACAGAACGGTTCCCGGCCTGAGTTGAATTACTCGGCTTCGCGGTCGGAACGAGTTATCCGGCTAGCTAAGTGAGAGGCATGTGTTCAATCTTATCAAAAGTGCCAACAATGGTACGGTCCTTAATCGACATAGATGAGGATAGATCCACACCCAAGACCTCCATGTCTTGTTGCTTCTCTATCGACTTCCTGTCCGGTCTCGATTTACTTTTACTCCATGGTTCTGTTCCACGATAGCAGATATAGCCAACCGTGCTCCGGTATCCACCTACATCTCGCAAGTGATAGGACATCACCTAACTTCTACTGGTCTAAGCATGGCTAAGCATATATTTGATCCTGGACCTATACCGGTTAAAGGGTTAATATCTGGACAAGGAATTTACATGCATCAAGTGGTTCCATTCAACTCTTATAACCTAATGCATCAATCATAAGTACGTAAGTAAACATTTGTAAATTACTAGGAGACTTATAATGCTCCGGGGCTTGCCTCACAGAAAGGAAGTAGGGCGGTGGTCAGGACACTCCAAAAGCTCTTTAGGGTTCTGCTCCACGCCTTTGGGAGTTGCGGCTTGCGGATCCTCCTGCTGATTTCCCTTCCTCTGCTTCTTCGAATTCCAGCAACGTGATCTCTTCCTCCGATCCTAGATGCATGAGTATGGCATAAGTATTACGAATGCATATATGTTAACAAGTGCATCATGTTTATTGAGTAGGTGCATATCTCTTCTCGATTATTTAATTAACTATTTCCACAATGCATCGATTATGCCACAAAATAGTAGCTACTTGTTTCACTCATAACTGGAGTTCTACTAATCCAAACACAGTGATCCTAGACTTTCTGGAAAGCTTATCAAATTCTCTACAACTTTGTTATTAACTATTTTTACAGTACACATCATTTCCAACATGCAATTCATCAAACTCTAGAATCTGTCCGGAAACTATTCAACATGCAATACAAAGTAACAATACTTCTACTTCATGTAATCATTCCAAATTTGACAACATAAAACCTACCAACAGTTTAAGCATACCAAATCCATTTAAGATAATATAATGGTGAAGCCCAAACTATTTATTTAAATGTCTTTATTATTTTATTTAGATATCTAGGTTAAATAATAAACATATATCAGATATGTTTCAAAAATTCTTAAAAATTTACAGTGCCTTACTAATGCAATCAAAGGACTACTATTAAAATTTCATGTCATTTTGCCAAGTATAACATCCTATACAAAAATGACAAGGCAGCAAGGCTTGAAATAGCATAAATGGAAAACCTTATTGAAATGTGTCAAGCAACAGATTTCCTATTTTTCTTAGCATCCATATACTACTAGGATTACCTCCAAAAATTTTCATGAATTTTGGATTCATAAATAATTTATAAAAATTTACACAAGGATTAACTATTCATAAAAAAATCTATAACTATAGATCTACACATGCACTAGTCCTCAAATTTTTACCAGAGTTCATATATGCTAAGACTAGCTTACCACAAAAATTTCATAATTTTTGGAGCACAGGAACTCTAGATATAAAATAAACAAATTTGAATACATTCAAAAGTACATTTCAAATCCTTATTTAAATCTCCAAAAATTTCTACTGTAAATGTTAAAAACATATTTTTCCTAAATACTACACTTCATAAGGAACACTAACCAATTTATTTCACAATTTTTGGAGCTATCAAACTGAATATATAAAAATCACAAAAGAATTCCAAAAATTGGATCAAATGAACTATCACACACTCTAAGTGTCGCTGACCGGTGGGACCCGCTGGTCAGGGGACCCCACGAGTCAGTGACTCAAAATAGGGCAGCGGCGCTATACAGCACTGGCGCGGCTAGAGCTCGTCGCCGGTGAGTTCTCCGGCGAAACCACGGGCACCATCGTGATCTACTACTCAAGACACGTCGGATGGTTTAGGTGGTGACAGTGCTAGTGCGGCGAAGCATGATCGTCGCCGGCCATGATGGCATGGCGGCGCTGCGCAACTCTGTGCCGGCTGTATCCGACCATGGGAAAGCTAGGAGAGGCATGCAATAGTACCACGGCGTCCTAGTGACTTTATTTCAGCAACAAACGCTTCACGCAAAGCTCCGAGGACGCTTGACCACGGCGCGGTGGTGCAGGGGTTAGAACACGGCGGCGTGGGTTGTCGTGTTCTATGCCAGCGGGATCACTAACGACGGTAACGTCTTAGCACCGGCTAATACACGTCTTGACCAAATGCTAACGCTCAAAATCAAAGGAAAAACGCAGATGAGCCGAGCCATGGCCAGCTTGCCGTGGAGGCGGCCATGGCGACCGAGAACTTTGGCGAGAAAGGAAATGGCGAATACGCCCTCACCAAAGCGTGATAGCCGCTGCAATCAAGACGAGGGGTGGAGGGAGGTGTGGCGTAGCTATGGGCGAGATGGAGGCAGTGGTGGTGCGACGTAGCGCACGTGAGGCAATGGCGGAGGCGGTGCTGTGCTCGGCGGCGTTGCCTGGTTCCGCGGCGAGAGCAAGGGAGGGCGCTGGAGAGGGAGAGAGCTGGCGTGAGCGAGTGGAAATGGAGCGGGCACACGCTGGGGAGTTGAAGGCGCGCGTCTGCCTGCCTTGGCCGCGCTAGGCAGAGCGCCGGCGACGCACAGCCAGCCTCGCATCCACGCGGCGGCCAAGACCTAAACTGGTCGGCCACTGAAGATTACGATTTAGTTTGTTTAGACCCGAACGGTGATGCCTGACAGCGCATTTTCGAGTCGATCAAGCTCTTAATCCGTGGACTTCTAGCCAAAACTTCCTAAACCAAAGTTGAAGACCGAAGTACTAGCTACAATTCTTGTGCAAAGAACTAGTTCTAATTCGCAACAGAAATGGAGTAAAATCACCCTAAATATCGGCTGTCAGTCAGTCAAGGTTCATGACTTAGCAAAAATTTGCTAAGTGTTGCAAATGTTGATTTCTCTGATTTTTGTGATCCAAATTCACACATGTTAGGAGCTGAATCAGTCAAAGACCCAAAAATAAAAGTTGTTCCTTATGTCAAACACTACAACTTTGCTTTAGTGATCTCCTCCATGCAAGGTCTCTAACACTTAGTTCAAACTTGGTCAAACAAGCTATATTCCATAGATGGTACATACTTAAACTATGACTTAATGATCTAATTAGCCCTAGCCCTAAATACCAAAGTTGTTCATGATGATATTCTAAACATGTTTAAGCTATTTGCAAGGTCACACAATCATCTACATGTTTACACTCATGATCATATGCACATACACATGGAAACATGAAATAATAAGAATGTTGCATACGTTTCAATCAAATGTTTCAAGTGTCAAAGCTTATATATATATGAATGCTTTATGATCATGCTCATGCTATGCAAGTCAAGTTATGCAAGGCTAACACCCGAGGTGTTACAGCCTGGCACAAAGAGAATGTGTTGAGAGCGTGATAGGTGGAGCTAGAGCAGCAAGTGGCAGTTGCCGAAGAGTACAATGACCATCTCCATGAGGAGGTTCACCTGTTACACAATCAACTTCACCCTCTCCTACAACCTGATGATGAGGATGAGATGGGCTCTGGTGTCATCATGGCTGAAGATGATGATGGCATTAAGGTCAATGGACCTGAGGACATTCCACCTGATGAGGAGGAAGATGAGGAGTTAGAGTCTGCTAGTGATGAAGATGGAGGAGAGATATTCAACACTGACTCCGAGGACAATGCGTAGTTTAGCTTACTACTTAGCTAATGCGCTAAAGCTAGTCTTTTGTTGATCATCATGCATGAACGAGTAGCTTTGTAATAAGTTAATTGTTGGGATGTAATATCGGGTCCTATGTTATTTTGGACGCAAGTTTGGAACCACTATGGCTTGGATGTAACTTATCAAACGTGTTATGCTCCACGTATGTGAGCTTTTGCTGAATTTCGTCTTTGCGGTTTATGGATCTCGTTGTTGGTTAAGTTCATCGCATTTATGTGTCAATTGATGCGCTTGATGAGTTGTGTGATTGTGATGAATGATTGTGCCTCTGTTGATTATAAATGCATTCTCTCCAATGGAATCAGTTTGGCATAATTATAAAATTCATCTACAAAAGTTTCCACAGCGTCAGTGCTCATCGGCTATACCTTTTGCAGATGGCTTATAACCTTCGTCGCGGTCATAGCATGGGAGATGAGGAACAACCACCTCCTCCACCGCCCACACCAGCTGAGCTAATGCAGACAGTCGTGGAAAGTCAGCGCATGCTAGCTGAGGCTATGCGCCATATGGCTAACCATGAGGATCAGCATGTTCGCCAGGGACCCGAGCCAAACCAGTACAACAGCTTTAAGGACTTCATGGACACAAAGCCTCCTATCTTTAGAGAGGTAGAAGAACCATTACAAGCTGATAAATGGTTGAGCATGATAGAGCAAAGGTTTGGATTGCTCCATTTGACAGAAGGCATGAAGGCTTCATATGCAGGACACCAGCTCCAAGGCCCTGCAGGCATCTGGTGGACCCATCATAGGACCACCTTCCCTGCTAACATTGAGATCATTTGGGACTAGTTCCAGGTAGCTTTCAGGGGACACTTTATCCCTCCTGGTCTCATGGCCATTAAGCATACCGAGTTTATGAAGTTAACCCAAGGCAACAAGAGTCTTAATGAATACCTCCAGGCATTCAACAACCTAGCAAGGTATGCTCCTGAGTTCATGGATACTGACGCCAAAAGAATAGCTAGTTTCAAGAGGGGACTTTCCCCAAAACTGATGAAGTCTATGGGCAACTGCAAGTGTGTCACCTTCAATGAGTTTATCAGTGACACCCTGACTCAGGAGAACAATGAACACAACACAACGGAAAATAAAAGAAAGTAGCTATCTCGTGGAAGCTCCAACACAGGGACAGTCAACTGGTTGACCACAGGCCTAAAAGTCCTCTAGAAACTCCTCATACTCATTGACATCTGTTACCCATCTGGGATTTTTATCCAAATATTGAAAGTAAACAAGCGTAAGTACTTCCTGTACTTAACAAGATAACATGGGGTTATGAAAGCTCAAAAAGGATGACTCTAGTTTACTACAGTTAGCACTTTTAGTAAGTCAAGATTTTATCATCAACTATTATCAAGTTATGCTTAAGCACCCATTTAAACCCACATAATCAGATATCAGTATCAATTGTATCATATTATCATCATAGAACATCATAAATGAACAAAAATAAATAACCAGTTATTCTATGAGTTTTCTAGGCCACTCATGACCGTGAGCATGGTTGTTATAACAGTTTATAACCCTCTACAGAGGTTGTGCACATTCACTACGAGTCGTGATTCCCTTATGCCCGTGTTAATTACTCCCATATCACTACCAAGGTGAGCGGGCGGGGCACACTATGAAGTCATTTCATAGGTTTCTCTAACAAGTTAGGGCCGCAAGGTTTCCTCGGTAGGCAGATGTAGGAACCCCCCTTTCCTATGGCACAAATCCTTCACGGCTATACACATAAGAACAGGGGTAGTCCTATACCCAACGTGGCAAGCCCCTTTTGTGCTATAAAGGTAACCTCTAACAAGCTAGAAAAGGTCCTATTATTGAGCTAAAGTCAGAGCCATGTGACCCTCATGATTGCACTGTCAGTCCCGGCTTTTGCCGACAGATAAGTCCTTACGGAGGGCCAAGAGCATCATGATCGAACGCCATTTGCTCCTTCGCCCTATAATTCAGTTGTTTAAAAACAAATTTTACCTTTTCATTCCATAGAACCATTATTCATTATATAGATCATGTATAGTTACATTGAGCGCTAGCAAGCTACCCATATGCATATAACCCATAGGAGAACAAGGAACAGGATAGTCAATCACTAGGATGTCCTTACGGGTATCAAAATTAGACACATGCAAATGAGTAATTAATAAATGGTGAATAGGACATCAAGGTAGATCCCATGCTATACTTGCCTTGGTTAGCAAACTCCTGCTGGTCCTGCTGGTCTCCGAAGAACTCTTGGTCTCCAACGTTCTCCTCACCGTCTGAACTCGACCAACAAAGCAACATACCAGCATTCCAAAGGCATTCATGCAAAGCAAACAATCCTATAGTTAGAACAGTACACCAGTAGCATAGAAAACAAGATAAAGTGTTTATGAAAAGAATCTATGTCTCGCTACGATCACGTCAACGTGAAGTTCATGAAAATCAGAGCTAAAACGCGAAAGTTATGAATTAAACAGGGTTTCCTATAGCAATTTATTTAATTAAACCTAACCATAAAATTTAAAGTTGCAAACATGATTAACGGTGGCACTAACATGTAGATTATGCAATTACGAAACTAATGCAATTTGAACAGGTCGATTCGGAGCTAAAACGAAGTTTTTATGAGCAAAACAAATCCGGTGGCATTTCTATAATTAGTATGAACTATTTTTGGATTCAAATCAAATCTGTGATTTTTAAATCGGCCGAGGACTGTGGGTTTTATTTGGTCGAACTCGGGGCTCTCTTTAGCAAAATTACCCGCGAAGGGGTATCAGCCTTTATGGGCCGTTGGATCACGGATGGGTGGCTCAGAATAGATGAGAGGGAGAGAGAAAGGAGGCGTCAGCCGGAACAGTGGCGGCCGTGGCGGGGCTGCCATTGCCGGCGGTGAGGAACACGTCGGCGAGCGGGAAACAAGGCCTAGCGGCCTCAGTTTGTGCAACCAAGATCACCGGGGGAGAGAGGGCGTGCATGCGACCTCGGCCAGGCCGAGAATGTGGCCGGAGGACTCGGTTGGCGCGGTGGCGGCCATGGCCGGTGGTGTGGAGATCCATGGCGCACGCGGATAGGGCTCTAGAGTCCATGAAACATGAAATTGAAGGCATGGGAAGAAAGAGGAGAGCAACGGGGTCTCACTGTGGAAAAAAATGAGGTCAGAGATGGCTCGGGGACGGCGGACCGTGCGGGGGGGCGGACGGCATACCTCGGCGCTCCTCTATTCGACGGTTGTGGCTTCCTCGAGCACTAGTGAATGCAAAAACAGAGCGGGGGCGACGGTAGGGAGGGCAGCAAAGGGCTTGGCTCCATTTTATAGAGGACAGGGCACGGGGAGACGCTCCCATGATTCGAAGTGGGCGCGGCAGCGGTTGCGCTTGACCGAGCACGGGGCACGCGGGAGGTTGGGGATGGCGCTGATAGGCGGGCCCGGGCTATCAGCAGCAGAGAGAAGGAGGAGGGCATGGCAGCGGTGGTTGTCGTGCGGTACTAGGCCACGCGAGGTAGTTGCTAGCTCGGGTGGGCCGGCCCATGAAGGAAAATAGGAGGAGGAAGGGGGAAGGCGAGCGGGCCGGCTCGCAAAGTTGGGCCAGCAGGCCAAAAATGAGGAAGGGAGGGGAAAAGTATTTCCTTTTTTGAACCAATTTTCCAAATTCGTTTTCAAAGGGTTTTTGAATCATTTTGGCATTTGGGTCAAAACCAGACATCACAATATATTAAATGCAGCAGCATGAATGCATCAACTTGTATCTTTTCCTTATTATTGATTTTAATTTCACAAAATATTATTTCCTACATTTGAATGCTCACAGATTTGCACAAGTAAATCAAATTTAACTATTTTGAAAGAATGCAAATTTTAGGGTGTTACAGGGATAGGTTGAAAGATGTGTTAGCCCCATGATCTTATTATTGTATTATGGCCTACATGATTCTACAACATGCCCCACTGATATTAGTGATAAGTTAGGGTCGTCGAGTCTATTATTGTTTCTACAGCCTGCATGATTCTGCCTCATGCCCCACTAGTCATAGCGATAGATGAGATCTAATATGTTCATTAGATTTATCTTTACTAAATGGTTGAATGGTGATGAATTGTTTCTTTTATATAAAAGGGGTTTGGTTACTTGCAGTCATTGGCTTAGCATAAATCAATCATTATTGACATCCTTTTGCCATTAACCAATATTTGTCTAAATAATGATACTCATCCTGAATGATAATCGATTCTTCTTACACAACCCTATGAGATTTAACTGATTTATTCTTATGAATATGCTAGAATCGACTATTTAGTCGATCTCCTTTCACATCGGCTCTCAGAGCCGCACATTCGGGACTGTCTAGCAACACCGACACATTCTACCCTAAATTACTGATAAACTTTCTCTCCTTGTCAATTGTAGGGTCAAATTAACTAGCACGTCTTAGGAGGAGTGCACAGGATCGACCACCCCTATGCTGAAGCTTGGCGGATCTCCAGCTCCATCGAGCGGACCCTTCTGGCTTGCTCGTGTGCCCTCGGCATGAGATGAAATTTCTATGTTGACACACATTTCTGGCATGCTTGGTGGGACCCCACAATCATCATGGCAGTTCACAACAACGACATCCTTATGGCACATTATGAAGATCTACCTAATGGAGATAAAGATGTCATCGGTAAAGCTACAGATGAATTTCGAGACAAGTGTTTGTTATCCTACACCAAAACACATGACAACATGATTGTTCAGAAATTTCCAATGCCAAGCGTTCTATTACATGGGCAGACAGATACAGTTGAAGCTAAAGATAGGCGTTTCTTTATAGAAGTTGTAGACAAATATGTTCATGATGCCATATCAAGCCGTAATGAAGCTTTCTTGGACACATTCCATAACACCATGAAAGAAGTGTTCCATGGGTTTCCAGTTGGTCAGGTTGGGCCGGCTTATTATGATATTCTAGATCTGGTGACCCAAGGAACTAATCAAGTCGGTACCAGCCATTAAGAAGCAGCACTAGCCAGTAATAATGATGTCTAGGCAATTCAGGGTTCATCTGAACAAGCTCAAGAAACTACTACGAATTAGATACAGAATAATCCTGGACCATTAGTACAGCATGTGCAACAGCCAACAGGGCAAGGTCAGAACCAGGTGATCAATTTTGGCACATCAGGCCACATACCATCGTCGGCTCAAAAAATAGCACCATCAATTCAAAGGATCCGTAGAGATAGATCCTCATGTCTACAATCAAAGACTTCAAGCAGCAAGCCAGCAAAGAACCCAGTGGATAGAGATTCCACAAGGGTATCATTATGGCACAGATTATAACACCCTTCACATGATTCTAAATCCAGGGTATCAAGGCACACGGGATTTCAATCCACAGATGGGTCAGCAGGTGCGGGGAAATCCAAATTCACATGCTGATGAGTTGTTGCTAAAGGTGACCGAGATAATGAAGAATCAGTTCGGTCTGAATCCAAAAGGGCTCACCTTTTCGTACAAACACTCATATCCAGAATGGTATGATTTGGTCGCTCTTCCCACAAATTACAGGCTCCTCGAGTTTGCTAAGTTCACTGGCCAAGATAGTACAAGCACGATAGAACATGTCAGTAGGTATCTTACATAATTGGGCGAGGCATCAGTTGAGGAGGCCCATCAAGTTCGTTTCTTCTCCTTGTCCCTGTCAGGGCCAGCCTTCACTTGGTTTTCATCACTACCAGTCAATTCCGTCACCAATTGGGCTGACCTAGAGAAGAAGTTTCATACATATTTTTACACTGGGACTAGAGAAAAGAAGATTACCGATATGACAACTATAAGGCAAAAGACCAATGAATCGGGCACTAAGTTTCTTCAGAGGTTCCAAAAAACTAGGAACTTATGCTTCTCATTAAACTTGGTTGATGATCAACTAGCTGCTTTAGCCATTCAAGGAATATTGCCAATGTGGAAAGAAAAACTATTGGGACAAGAATTTGACAACTTGGGTCAATTGGCTCAACGAGTGGCAGCGCTCAATAGCCAATTCAAGAGTATACGCAGAGATACCTAATTTTAGAAGAGCACTACAATGGCTGAAGCTTATAATCCATACTCAGTCGATGATGGCTATGAAGATGAAGAAGAAGAGGTTGCTGCGGCTAAATGGAATTGGGCAAAAAGACAATAATGGTGCCAAATCCTTGGGGAAGGGGAGTCGAGGGGAGCTATAACTTTGATGTCACAAAATTAGACAAGCTCTTTGATTTCTTGCTTGAGAAGGGGCAGATCAAGTTGCCGATAATCATGTTATATTGCCCCCTGATCAGTTGAAGAATAAGAAGTTCTGCCAGTTCCTAATGCTACCTCTCATTCCACTAAATGAATGCAGAATTTTCTGGCAGCATATACAGAGGCCTATTCAGCAAGAAAGGCTCAAATTTGATATGCTCCGAAAATAAAGTTGATGATAATCCTTTCCCAGGAGATCAAAATATGGTGATGCTAGGCTGCTCAAAGGAAAGACTAAGGACCCTAACATCAACCAAATCAAGAGAAGCTGGAACAGATCGATCCCAAGATGCAAAATATTGGCCGCCAATACAGGAAATTAAAAGATGTCACAATAAGCAAAAGAGCCAATATGAGCAGGGAGAAGCGTCAAAGATCGGTGCGACAAAGCTGTGAGTTACATCTCGAATTCTGTTGAATAAATGGCAGAGGGCAGGAGGAAAAAGATTACCAGCATTGGTTTAAAGGATCAAGAATACCAACGTCAACTAGAAAAAAGAGAGGTATGAAGGAAACAAGCCAAATCACCAAGCCAAATCACATTGGAATTGTCCTTTCTTCAGACATTACTGGAATGAAGGTTTGAAGTTGCCTACTAGACATGATTGTCCATAATGCAGCAATTAATATTGGGAGTTTATGCAATCTCAAGCCAACCACCGGTCTATCCATGCTCAAGATGCATATCATCATAATAACATGGATCAGCGCTTAAAAAATGGAAGTGTTCATAATCAGCTGGGAAAAAGAGTTGTTGACCAAGACTAGGCTGATTATGAAGAAGGCAATGAGAGAAAATATGTTTGGCAGGAAGGCCAATGGTGTCCAGGAGGTTTGACAAGAAGCCAGAAGAGAAGGGTGCAACACTTAAGGAATAAACAGTTGGAACAGGCTCAGGCATTCGATAAACCTCAAGTATGGCGTACTAAGCAAACAGCCGATAGAAAGAAACCATCAACTAATATTCAAATAGCTTTGTTGCCATCAGAATTCAGAGCTCCGACAGATCAAGAAGTGTATTCGGATTTTGATGAATCGGAGTATGAGGAGATAGTTGCCAAGTTAATGGTTGTACAACAAGCAATATTTGATGAACCAGTCAAGCATCGACACATAAAGGCTTTATATATGAAAGGTTTTGTTGATGGGAAGCCGATGAACAAGATATTGGTGGATGGAGGTGCTTCTGTTAATCTCATGCCTTACACCACTTTTCATAAACTTGGCAAAGGACCAAGAGATCTAATGGAGACTGACATGATGCTTAAGGACTTCGGAGGTAATGCATCTAAGACCCGAGAGGCAATAAATGTCGAACTGACAATCAGGAGTAAGACTCTGCTCACCATGTTCTTCGTCATCGATGGAAAAGGGTCATAGAGTTTACACCTTGGTCGTGATTGGATTCATGTGAACTATTGTGTACCATCGACCATGCATCAGTGTTTGATTCAATGGCATGGAGATGATGTCAAATTGGTTCGTGTTGATGAGTCTATAAGTATCGCAACACCGATCTAGTCTTTTGGGAATTAGGAGATTTCGAATGCTTTTCTGGGAAGTTATGGAAGGAGGCTTCATTAAAACAGCAATGAAAGCAACAGCCGATGCAGCAAGAGAAGATCAATTAATAGTGATATTCTAATATACGGAGATCGGCTATTTTTACATTGGCTTACTATTCATGGATGCATACATGACATGGATTAATTGAGATAGGCTATTTTACATACGCATGAAGGCACTTTATTATCAGTGGCCTTTTTGATAGCAGACCAGGAGCAAGAATTATTGTTTCTTTAAGTTGCCATGCGAGGAAGTCTTGTCAATGACGCATTTACTCTCCAAGCTAACAAAGACAATCACCTCTCTTGAGATAGAATCGGCTGTTGGTTCAGACCTTACCCTTTAAACTGACGGAGTCTATAGCCGATCCACAAGGGTGTAAGACTAGTGAGATCTCAGTTCTAGTTACACAGCAGTGGAATTTCAAGAATAATCACAGAGCCAATGAGGATCAACATAGCATTGACCAGTTGCTAGTTCAATTTCGAGGTCACACTTGAGTTTTCATCCATGGGTTATTATCAATCGGCCTTGTTCAACCTAAGTATATTTTTGATAAGAAGGAAAAGTCATCATGGGAGGTTGTATCAGAGATACGAAAAAGGTTTGACAACCTAATAGCCGATAGGAGACCATCGGCTGAAAATTATTATCGACATGCTGGAAGACGGTGGAGATTAGCTATCGATAGGAGTATCAGGACAAGGTCATCTGGCTTGATTACTTCATCGCCATTGCCGAGGGACACCATTGTCATTCAGGAGGTCGGATCACTAGAGCGAGGACTAGTGATGGCTATCGATGCCCCTGTGTCCTAGACGCCATCTTCCCAATGAAGTAGAATTGGCTACCCCCAAGCCTATGAACCATTTGTTCCCCAAGAGTGTATAAACAAGCATGAGGACCCAGTGTATCACATCATGCTAGGCGCCAACAAGTTCTCACTAGAATTTTTGCTTGACACGCTCAACATCTCATTGGAGCATGACTTGCTGGCAATGGCCCGACCGGGTAGGGACTACTGTGTACGTGTGGCGACGCAAGTTTAGTGGCAGCAGCAACAAGTTACCGTGTAACAAGATCAAGGAACTCATGGCTGACGACGATGACAAGGAAGTGATGCTGGCAAACAAGGTTATGGACCTCCTCCTCTACATCGACTATATTCTCTTGTGAAGGCATAATCGATGGATGAGCAAAGGACGTGGAAGAGTCTGGACCATAACATGACAAATGCTACTCATTGTTGTCCACACGGAGTCTCGTTGATATGGCGAGTGACCTCAGCTGCGCTGTGTCCAATGCATCCACGTCCTTCTCAGAGCAGTGCAGCCACATTGACATCAGTAGTCTGTTCGAGCCGACTGCCACAGTGGCCAAGCTCCTTGGTCGATCCTCGGTATTTATCATCTCACCCTTCAGATGGCTCAACATGAAGCCCCGCGCCAACATGACCGACCGCTGCTCTATTGGTGACAAGATAGGAGCTGGCGGAAGATAGGGTCTCTAAGCTCATGCTTGGTGAGGACATGTCCAACGACAACAAAGGCGTCTGCACTACCATGATGTACCTATAGCATGCTCAGCGGACAACGCAAGAAGCCTGTTGGCCAGCCCTGACCTTTGTTGTAGTTTGTGGCTTCGGCAAGTGAATTTTTTGCAGTGCTCTTTCTGTTTTCTCAACTCGATCTGATTGTGGGATGTCTGAAACTGACAATCGCCTTATTAAAAGTTAGAAGCAGTAAATAAAAGATTGCTCCCAATCGGCTCAAAATTGGAAGATCAAGACATCAAGCCAATAGAGCCCTTTATGTAGTGCATGCAAGTTAGATTTCCAGGCATATATATACACGATGTACGTGGGCACAAAAAGGATGAGTCAGATCCTGGAAGTACGTGCGGTCATGCCATATCATATGATTGATTGAGAATGTAGAGATCATAAGGCCGACGAAGTCTAACTGACAGATACATACTGAGAGAAAGTTCGAGCAAAGACATTCATCGGTTCAAAGCGAAGGTATGCATATTCTTTATTTCATGCTTTTCCTATCAGTTGTGAACAATCTATCATAGGAAAAGCATGCTATCTAAGTAGTTGATGAATGAGATATGGTATGATGAAAGAAACCTTGCTTCTTTTTGCAAAGTACTTGGGAAATTTTCTTACAAAAAATTTAAAATCAATAGCTTGTCTCCTCAATGATGTTGAATTTCCTACCAGAGCCATATATTAGTCTCATTAAAAATCTTCCACATAAGCTGCTTGCTCTGTGTTGAGTTTTGTCGAGTCTTGTTGACCCTTGTTAAGAGATTTATCATGTTCCCAAGATCAAGATCACGTACACGCCACATATATGTGATGCTTCTATACTGGAAGTACGCAAAAACATGTTTTTCATCCACTTCAAAATGTTCTGCTCCTACACTGGGAGAAGACAAAAATATGTTAGGTTTTATTAGAATAAATGCTCCAAGTTTTTTGATAATATTTCTCTCAAAAGTTTGTTATGAAAAGAGACATGGGTTATGCAAAAAGAAGGATACAAAAGAAGTCCAAAATAAATAAATAAATAAATAAAAGGGAAAAGAAAAAGATAAGAAAAGATAGCCTATGTTCTCGCAAAAATATTCCATAAGAGAGAAATATATTTTAAAGAGCATAGTAGAATTAGGTTAGCCACCAAATATTCCACGCACATGCACATATTGATCTAAGAGTATGACATTTCTCTCCTTGGATCTGGGACTTGACCTTACAACATATGCAAGGTAAGTACGCTACATATTTTATCCCTACCTAAAACCCCACATAAGCTTTTTAGAAGTAGGATAAGAAGAGACAAAACAATGCTTGACGAGGAACTATACACACTGTTCGCCTAAACAGCCGTTTAGCCCATTTACACATTGTTTTAAACGCTACATGGTGGTACAACGTTTTCGTTTAATCAGTTGTTTTAACCGTTTAAACGGCCATTTTCTCGTTTAAACACCCGTTTTGCCCGAATAATGGGCTAAACGGTAGGTGACCGACTGTTTACCGTTTAGCGTTTAGGATAACACTGACTATACACATTGAACGATCTGAGAGAATCATTTGAGGAGCAAAGCTATGTTTTATTTTGAAAATCTTTCAAAAACCCAAGTTTTCTGAGAGAGGAAGCGAGGATGACTGGATTCTAATCCGTTGCATTCCTCAACCACCCATGATGTTATGGTAGACACTTCAAAGTTCACATGTGTAGGTGAGGCTTGGAATAAGGTAATATCGCTGCTAGTAAATTCCTCGGCTCCTTGAAAGAAGACTATCGGCTAGAATGCCTGAACTTTTATGCACCATATTTTCGTATTGCCGGTTAACTTGTATTGCTATGATCAAACTCAGGGGGGCGGCTCCTAATCGGCTAAAGCAGATGAACGAAGATGCAGAGAAAGATCAATTTTTAAGTTATCAAGATCAAAAAGAAGATAGAGCCGATGCAGCTTTCAGTGATTGCGATCAAATGTCATCGGCTGGGGAAAAGAAGACCATCAAATCAAAATAGTTTGAAGCATGAAAACTCATACTTCGAACTAGGGGGCCTGTGTTTACACTAAGATTTGGTAAGCTTATCCTGGAAAGGAAGAGATCGACCGATGATGTCAAAAGCAAGAAAGTCTACTAATTAAGGGATATTTACAAGCCGGACAGGAAATATTGTTTAATATATTTAAGAGAGACATGATGTCCAGGTGCATATCAGGATAAAAGAAACAAGAACACATATCAAACAAGGAAGCTTCATCAGCAAGGACTCTGCATAAGGAAAGTTAGAGTCCATGTATCTATATTTCTTTTTGTTATCTAGTCGTGTTCGTTTAGGACTCTTATCAGCCCAGGGTATAAATATAAACCCCCGGCTATTGTAACAAAGACACAATCAATCCAATACAAGTTACTTACTTTTTTCGGCTCTGGCCACCCCTTAGGAGTAGGAGTAGAGTAGATCTCAGCGAGTTCTTCAGCAAGTATGGCTGCATCGATCCGGTCGACCTCCACTGCTTGTCTGTAAGTACCATCATGGCTTATACCTTTGTTCGTACGGCTGCATTGATCCGGTCGATCTTCACTGCGACTCTGGTATAAATTAGTTATCGATTCTTGTCTAGTTCAAGTAAGGCTACATCGATCCGGTCGACCTCCACTGCTCGAACTAGATTAAGGTCAAGTTATCGGCTCTATCGAAGGGTGGCGTTCCTTCGGATAGATTCATTACGTTACCGATATTGTTTATTGCTTCCATTATTTATTTCATTACAACAATATCACTTTGCCCGATTGGGATTGATCTAGATCGGCCTTATATCTTGTTTAACCTATCGTTTGTTAATCTAATCTAATCTAATCTAATCTGCACTTTAAACGATGACTCAATGAGTTATGTTTTATCGGCTGTTTTATATCAATCTTGATCGTGCATAGCGTGCGGTTAAGGCATGTCTGATCTTGAGTAGATCTATTGGCTAGCGAAAACTGTTCCATGGCCCGTTATCACGGCCTGTGTGATTTTGCCTCACACCCCACTATTAGCACCGTGGAGTGAGGATCGTTATTTGTTCCTGAGATGGCATGACCTTAACTGTGCGTTATGCCTGAATCAGTTGTTTTAGCCGATATCGAGCGCTTTCACGAACAGTTCACATCACGAGATCGTTGAAGTAGGGATAAGTTGAAAGATGTGTTAACCCCATGATCTTATTATTGTATTACTGCCTACATGATTCTGCCTCATGCCCCACTGATATTAGTGATAAGTTAGGGTCGTCGAGTCTATTGTTGTTTCTATGGCCTGCATGATTCTGCCTCATGCCCCACTGGTTATAGCGATAGATGAGATCTAATATGTTTAATAGATTTATCTTTATTAAATGATTGAACGGTGATGAACTGTTTTTCTTTTATATAAAAGGGGTTCCCTTACTTGCAGTCATTGGCTTAGCATAAATCAATCATTGTTGACATCATTTTTCCATTGACCAATATTTGTCTAAATAATGATACACATCCTGAATAATAACCGATTCTTCTTACACAACTCCATGAGCTTTAACTGATTTATTCTTATGAATATGCTGTAATCGACTATTTAGTCGATCTCCTTTCATATCGGCTCTCAGAGCCGCACATTCGGGACTGTCTGGCAACACCGGCATGTTCCGCCCTAAATTACTGATAAACTTTCTCTCCTTGTCAATTGCAAAGTCAAATTGACTGGCACGTCTCGGGAGGAGTGCGCAGGATCGACCACCACTGCGCTAAAGCTAGGCGGATCTACAGCTGCATTGAGCGGACCCTTCTAGCTTGCTCGTATGCCCTCGGCACGAGACGAAATTTCCTTGTCGACAATTCGTTTGTGCTCTTTGTAGTCTTAAGTACAATCGCATAAGTAGGTGAAGTATATTTGCATAGGTTAAGGATGTTGTTGCTTAAATTTTTAGAGCCCAAATTCACTCCTTTCTTGGGCCATTCGGTCCTTTTACCGAGCTCTTTTGAACTAAGATCCGGAGCCACCATTTTTAGTGTCCAACGGCTCCTCTTGAAAGTACTCTCATAATGCCAAAAAAATTTACAACTAGAGAAACAGCTCCACTAGAGTAACAATCATTTTGGGATGACACTGACCTGCCAAATAGGCCCTAAGTATATAGGAAAAAATAGCATGATAGACATATCCTATCCACACCGGGCCTACCGTTACAAATAACAGGAGGGGATGAGTAGAAATGAAAAAAACACTAAAATTTTGGCCAAAATTTATATAACTTGTGAAACTTTGACAAAAATTTCAAAAACCGAAGAAATCTCATCCAAATGAAAAACGAAATTACCGGTATATATTTTACGGGAGGTCAGTGATAGAACCGAGAATCGTGAAATTTCAGCCAAAATTTTTAACCGTGGTCCACACACATAAAAGTCTTATATGCCCAAGTATTAAACCAACAAATTAATAGCTAGCTGCCCGGCTCCTTTTTATTACAAAACAACTGGTATAATTCAAATGAACAATTATTCTGCACTGCTAATAAATTGTTCTGGTCACTTGTGCCAGCGTAGAAACGCCAAAATTCTTCAAGCTAACAACATTCTTACAAAGAAAGTTTCAAGCTTACTAAATACTCCAGGGAGAGTGTATGCACGTGTGTATATATAGCTAGCTATCTAGCTTGCGCTATGGCACCTGAGGGGGAGGCGGGCAAGAAATGTTTGGGTCGTTCGTTCCGCAAGAAGGCCCTGCCGATGCCTTGCTGACGGATACCTGCGGTAGCGGCGGCGGCGGTGCCTCGGCCAACGGCTGCACAGTGGCTCCATCAGCTAGCAGGCGCCGCGCCGGCGCTGCCACGGCGTCGGCATGCACCGATGCTGCGACGAGGAGGAGCACAAGCAGCAGCCAGGCCGCTCCTGCAGCCGCACCTCTTGCTACTCTCACTTCTCCCTTCATCTTGATCAGGATGTGCGTGCAGCAAAGCAAGTTATCTCGACCTGTCTCAATCGAGAGAGCTAGCTAGAGTACTTGAGGTGGTTGATTAGCCCAGGGCTTGATCGAGCTGGCTGAGTAACACGTTGTTGTGCGTCCAGAGCTCAAAACTATGGTGTCTACTTATAGCATGCAGAGAGCTACGTAACTGTTCAGAACTTCAGACGATGGGGACGATCGATCGTTGAACTAGCCAGCTGATGTTAAGTTCCGCAGCATTGCGGCTGATGAATGAAGAAAACGTTTTTGACGGATTAAACTGACGCAACCTGGTGCATGCAAGCATGGATAGATCCCGGTACATATTCACGTCTGTCTTGTAGTGCACAGATCAAGGTCCAAGTTTCAACATTCCAATTGTGGACTGGCGACTATTTGATTGTTCCGTGCATAAAATCCAGCCAAGAGTAGTTTGGAAATCTCCGACCTAAGCTATAAGGAATGTACAACATAAGTTAGACGACGCGCTCAGCAGGAGTGCAGTGTTCCTGTACCGTATCTTGACTGCTAGACCTATTCAAACTCGAGCTGACCCGTCCGTGCATGGCCTAACATCTTGCACGTCAGCATAAACCTTCAGCGGTTTAAAGACCTTTGCACTTGACTCTTGAGTCTTCATCTGACGTTGGTGGGTGTTGTTTATACAGAAACGACTAGTTCATCATCATTTGATAATAAACCACAACACTACCTCATGCGTGAAAAGTGACTCAAATAAAAGGAGCACAGATTTAATCTAATGAGTAAATTTCATTAGCGGTACGTTCTTGAACTTGTCTCGATTTTTTTAATCCTGGTCAAGGAACCACTACTGGAGACGGCCTCTTTGCCGAGGGCTTGAGACCCTCGGCAAAGGCCCATTAACCCTCGGCAAAGGCTTTACCGAGGGCGGTCCTCAGCAAAGAGCTCTCGCGGAATTTTGAGTCGGCGAAGAGGGTCTTTGCCGAGGGCCTTTTATCGGGCACTCGGCAAAGCCGAGGGCGGTCCTCGGCAAAGAGCTCTCAGGGAATTTTGAGTCGGCGAAGAGGGTCTTTGCCAAGGGCCTTTTATCGGGCACTCGGCAAAGCCTTTGCCGAGGGCTGGAGCGGCACTCGGCAAAGAAAATCAGCCGTCACGACGCCGGCGCCTGGGACGGAGTCTTTGCCGAGGGCCGTCTCCGGGGGCCCTCGGCAAAGAATTATTTTTTTTTTGAAAAATCTTTGCCGAGGGCCTCCAACCATGGCCCTCGGCAAAGAAATGTGCAGAATTTTTCCAAAAAATCTTTGCCGAGGGCAATGGGACGGCCCTCGGCAAAGAATTATTATTTTTTTTTTTGAAAAATCTTTGCCGAGGGCTTCCACGCAGGCCCTCGGCAAAGAAATTTTATTTTTTTTAAAAAAGTCTTTGCCGAGGGCCTCCAACCATGGCCCTCGGCAAATAAATGTTGCAGAAATTTTATTTTTTTTAAAAAATCTTTGCCGAGGGCAATGGGACGGCCCTCGGCAAAGGACCCTTCTTTGCCGAGGGCCTTGGTCATTGCCCTCGGCAAAGAGGCAGAAATTTAATTTTTTTTTGTTTTTTGCATTCCATCGACACAAGCATTTCATATATATACATATATATATCAACCATCACATATATATATCACACAGAACCCATTTTCTCATAATATATCACAACCATAATTGTGAACCACAAATCACAATATATTACAACGACAAGTCACATGTTCATCATCATTCACATGTTTATTACAACAAGTTCATGAAATCCATGCACAAGTCAGAACCATAAACCACAAATATTACAATAAAGTCCAACCACATCACCTAGCACTAGTCCTCATCAAGGTAGCCTATGAGACGGTGGTGAAGGAAAGGCGGGATCAGCCGGTGACGCACTATCGGGATGATTGGAACCCGCGGACGGAGGCTGCACAAAGGAGCAGAGATTGCATGTGTGAGTAATCCGGGAAAACAGTTTTGGAACTTAGAGATTGCATCTAGTAATCTAGGAATACAAAAAGATTAGACTCAATTGAAAATTTCGGCAGCACCTCCCCTGCACGGGGAGGTTTCCAAAACCTGCAAGAAACAACGGCACGAACGCCGACATCCACAACGGCACGAACGCCGACATACATGCAAAGCACAAGTGAAAAGTGAACTTTCATACTTACAGGAGTAACTGCAGGAGTAGGAGGTGGAGGAGCTGAAAACTGCACAGGTACACCCGATGCTTGCCCAAGACTTTGCATGATCACCATCATCTCCGCCATCTGCTTCTGCGCGGCCTCGAACGCGACCTGCTGGGCCTACAGCTGTGTGGTCAGTTCCACGTTCTGCTCTTGACTTTGCCTTTTTGTTTCTTCCAGCTTGGCCTGCAATATTTCACTCAAATGTATCGGTAATGCAAATCTAATTTAGGTGTGTAAATATCAACGTACGACGTGTAAAACAGGAATTACCTGGAGTGCCTGGACCTGCTGTAGTGCTGGAGAAGGCCATGAGCGTATGGGCTGGTTGGAGCTTGTGCTCCGTGCTCGGATAGCGTCGAGGGAGGGAACAGTGGTGGAGTCGATGGCGCCATCTGCAATCCACAGCCGCCCATGCTTCTTGCCTCCTCCGAGCCTCATGATCGTCTCTACATCAATGGGCTCAGTGCGCACATTATAATCTTCCCCATAGATCTCCCTTACCGAGGACGTGTACTCTTGGACTTTAGTGTACACGTTCGGGTTGGAGTACACCTGGGGTGGGGTAGCCGGGTCGAAGGAGATAGGACGACGCCCTGCCCATGTGGGACATAGCCCACGCAGAGAACTCCGAGACCTCCTCGCCCGGGTGCGCAGCCTCCTGCGAGAAAGACGGGAAGATGGTGAGAAATCAAGCAGAATTGAGCATCAAAATAAATGAAAGAAATCACTTACGTATGCTTGTTTATATCCGGAGAGGCTGCGGCTGCCTTGATGGTGAGTTGGACCTTGCCTCATCAGACGCTGTTCCCACTGCCTCTCATGCGTGTCAACAAAGTCCTGTGATAACCACTTGTCCACGATCATGGCCTAGCACTCGGGATACGATCGGCACCACCAGGGAATCACCTACAAGTCATCGAGTATTTGACATATAAGAAGATTAAATTGAACCTACTTAATATCAAAACGAATCATTATGAATGTTATTCGCCTACCTCAAGGTATTGGTCCTGGGTCAGCGTAATCAGTCTTGCTTGAGGCTTGGGGAGGGACTACTTAAGTACCGACCTGTAGTAGTCTATGTGGGCTTGGACGTGCCCATAGTGGTGCATCTCGGTGATGTACTTCCTACAAGCTGCAACAGCCGCCCGATCCGCCTAGGCCTCAAGTCCTTCTTCGGCCTTAAAAATTTTTTGTATACAAAACCGATGTATCCATTCATTATTTCAATAAAACATTTAACCAATGAATGAGATGTATTAAGCAATGTTGTGCGAGAGAAACTTACCCAAAACTCCACCAATACCCGCTCCTGCTTGTTGTGGTAAGTGTCATCCGTGACCAGCGCGTACCTGTCCTAGTTGGAGGCCGGCTCCCGCACCACCGGCTCTTCGGACAGTTGCACAATGCCGGGGTACCATTTCCTACACAAAACACCAAGGATGCTCGCGGGGGTGCGTGTTGGAGTACCTGACAAAACCAACCAGGCCCTGCACAAGTGATTAAGAAAATTTATCAGTTTCTCTTATGATTTCCAACATATCTTATGAAGTAGTTGTGATAACATCTATAGTTACTTACCTCTTTGCCATAGGCTGAATCATTGGGCGGTTGTGAGGAAGCGGAAACAGAGGGAGGCTCGCGGGACCTCGCTCATAGGGAGTCCGGGTAGTGGTACCCCTCTGTCGCCCTCGAGCCCCTCGCCTCCCTCACCCTCGAGTGCCTCGCCTCCATCGCCCTCGAGCGCCTCACCTCCCTCGCCCATCTGCTGACCCTTCCCGTTGACTCGCAGAGTGCCTAAGTTCACTCCCCTACTAAGATTCACTGCATATCCATCTGGGAACATTAACGTCTAGTTCCATTTTAGTACTTCCCTCCTTTGATCGATTTGCAAGACAAAATTGACCTTAGGCCTTTTTCAGTTCTTGTTTCGGCCACTAGGAGGCTACATCGCTTGATTCGGTCTATCGCACAATGTCGCTAGGTCCACTCTAGCCTTAATGTTGTCCTTAGACTTATCAGTGTCCATGAGAGTTCCCCAAAGTGCCTCAGCGATTTTTTTTTTTCAGTGTGCATTACATCAATATTATGTGGCAGAAGAAGGTCATTGAAATAGGGGAGCCTCGTCAAGCCGGACTTATGAGTCCACATATGTTCCTCACCATATCCCACAAAACCACCTTCTTCATTGGGCACGAGAGCATCTATCTGAGCACGAACCTCGGCACCAGTCCTCAAGTGCGGTTAAGGGTCTGTCACTTTGACACCTTTCGTAAAGCTCTTGATGTCTTCTCTGAATTCCTGGTCTAGAGGGAGGAACTGACGATGCTGGTCGAACGACAAATACTTGCCACCCTTCTTCAACCAAATAAACCTCATAGCTTCCTTGCATATTGGGCATGGGAACTTCCCGTGAACACACCAGGCGGCAAATAACCCATACGCCAGGAAGTCATGCAGGGAGTAGTGGTACCAAATGTGCATTTTGAAGCTTGTCTTTGTAGCTCGGTCGTATGTCCATACCCCCTTCTCCTAAGCGTGAATCAATTCATCAATCACAGGCTCCATGAACACACCCATATTACTCCCCGGGTGTCCAAGAATTATCAACGACAAGAATACGTTATGCCATTGAAAGGAGATGTCGGGAGGGAGATTGAGGGGGATAACAAAAACGGGCCAGCATGTGTATGGGGCAGCCATCATTCCATAAGGATTGAACCCATCTATTGCCAGCGCGACATGTACATTACGGGCCTCAGCTGCTTTGTCACGATGTTTGTCATTGAAGTACGTCCATGCTTCAGCATCAGACAGATGTACCATCTTCCTAGGATTATACCATTTGCCATCTTTATGCCATGTCATATGTTTCGCGGATTCCTCGATCATGAATAGCCGTTGGATCCTCGGCAGAAAAGGAAGGTGCCGTAGCACTCTCGCGGGGATCAGAAGCTGCTTTTTCTAACCATCACCAAAGTCTACCTCTAGGTACCTAGAGGATTTACACTTCGGACAGTAATTTGCGTCCTTGTGTTCTTTCCTAAATAGGACGCACCCCTTTGGACAAACATGTATCTTGTCATATGGCATCTTAAGCATACGAAGGAGTTTCTCTGCCTCGTACAAGTTCATCGGCAAAGTGTGCTTCTCTGGTAGCATGGTGCCAAACACGGCCAACATCTTATCGAAGCCTTCTCGACTCACATTTAACTCAGCCTTCAACCCCATTATGCGTCCAACCGCATCCAGTTAAGAAATCGTTGTACGCTCGTGAAGGGGTTTCTGTGCCAAGTGCAACATTTTGTAGAAGTCCTTTGCGGATTCCTCCATCTCCTCCTTCTCACGTCGTTCAGCGAAGTGAGCTTGGTGGGCATCGTCTAGCATGTCTGCTACCCAGGCATCATCATCAAAAGCCTCGAGGCAAGCTCTCACCACCTTTGCTCTTATACGATCTGCTTCACCATGGTAGATCCACTGCTGGTAGCCAGGCGTATAACCATTGAACACAAGATGTCTACCCATGGTCTTCTCGTCTACCTTTCTCCTATTGTCACATTTGCTATAGGGACACCAAACTAGAGAATGTCCTCCTGCTCCTAGGCCAAATGCATGTTTCAAGAAATGATCTGTCCCCTTCACCCATTCATAGTCGTAGTCACTGCCGCTTCTCCAGCCTATGTACATCCACTGACGGTCCTCCATCCTTTAATATTTACATCACAGAGTATTGTGACCATCAATTGCATCTACGCGGTGTTCCTAATGTCTAATAGGTGAGGATAGATCCTAATCCCACCCGCGGATGCATAGATGAGGTCAGTTTCTAGGCTCCGCTCCTCTCCGAGACAAAATTTCGGCACCACCTCCCCGCTGTTCTCCCGATACATGTCCTGCCAACGAGAGTGTATATTCGGAGAACAACAGGGAGGTGATGCCGAAACTCCGTCTCGGATTGGAGCGGACCATGGAAACTAACCCATCTACGCATCCGCGGGCTGTACAAAAAACATGGACAATTCGAAATAGATACGGTCGCAGATAAGCAAAGATCCGCATACCTACGACCGTATCTCTTTCGGACAGGAGACGCCTAACTAGGTTACGCGCAGGCTACGACAGACATGTGGAAAAAGAGGTTATTTATACCTAGGGTGTCGGTGAAGTCAGGCTAGCGGGGCAGTGGCGAGTCGACGCAGTGGTGAGGCGACGCAGTGCAGGCAGAACCGCGACGCCGACGAAGATGATCAGGGTCCTCCGGGTCCCCTCCAACGTGCTCTTCTTCTGCATAAAAAGGCAATAGGTTATTGTTTGTTCAAAATTTCGGTAGCACCTCCCCTGCATGGGGAGGTTTCCAAAACCTACAAAAAACGATAGGATGGCCAACATTCACAACGGCACGAAGGCCGACAACCACAACGGCACGAAGGCCCACACAACCACATACAGCACGAAGGCCGACAACGAGAGTTTTACCTAGGGTTGCGATGGAGTCGGGCGTCGTAGTGCGGGGGTCACTTTCTTCTCCGGCGAGGTCGAGCAGCGTCGGAGTACTCCTCTCCCCCTCTTCCCTTCTCTCTTCTCCGCTTCTCCTCTTCCCTTCTTCTCTTTCTCCTCCTCTCCTTCTTCCCCTTCTTCTCCTTCTTCTCTCCTTTTCCTCTTCTCCTTCTCTTCCCCTTCCTCCTTCTCCTCTTCTTCTCCTTCTCTTCCCCTTCCTCCTCCTCTTCTCCTTCTCTTCTTCCTCCTACTTCACCCTCTGCCTCCTCCCCTCCAACAGCAGCCGGCGACGGGGGCGCCTAGGGGCTGGTGTCGGGGCAGGGAGGCCGGTGTGGGGGGCGGGAAGGGCGGCGCGGGGGGGCGCCAGAGGGCTGGCCAGGGCGGCGGGAAGGCCGTCTTGGCGGGAAAGCTGGGGCGGGGGGGCGGGAAGGCCGGCGCGGGGGGCCACCGGAGGGCTGGCCAGGGCGGCTCTAGGGCGGTGGGGCGGCGTCGACGGGGTGGCACTGGGGCGGCGCGCAGGGGCGGCGCAGAGGTCGGGCGGCGCAGTGGTGGGGTGGCGGGGCGCGTGGGGCGTGCGGTGGTGGGCGGCTGGGCACGCGGGGCGGCCGGCCACGCTAACGGCGGGGGGCGCGGGGCGGCCGGGCGCGCAGCAGCGGCGGGCCGCGTGGGCGGCGGGGCGCGCAGCGGCGGTGTCAAGCAGCAGCGGCGTAACGGTGGTTCTGTGGGCGAGGAATTTGGGCCGCTGGCCGATTTAGGGTTGGGCCCTTTGCCGAGGGCCCAGATCTAGGGCCCTTGGCAAAGTTTTTTTTATTTTTTTAAAATATTCTTTGCCGAGGGCCAGGCTAGGCCCTCAGCAAAGATTTTTTTTTGGTCTGTGGGCGGGGAATTTGGGCTGCTGGCTGATTTAGGGTTGAGCCCTTTGCCGAGGGCCCAGATCTAGGGCCCTCGACAAAGATTTTTTATTTTTTATTTTTAAATATTCTTTGCCGAGGGCCATTGGCCAGGCCTTCGACAAAGACCCCCTTTGCCGAGGGCCAGGCTAGACCCTCGGCAAAGAGTTTTTTTTTGGTTTTTTGAACCCAGTTTTTTTTGTGGTGCTATAATACATTATTTAAAACTCAATTTTAAAATTTGGGCCAAATTTGACTTTTTTGATATATTTCCCTAATTTATTTCTTTTCATTGATTTTTTTGAATATTTCAAATTTGAATTGCAGGTGGATGGAATAATGCAATTTAGTGATTCAAAAAATGTTATTCATGGTATTTGGTGTATGTTGAGTCCCTATCCACGAACTCGCATCAAATTTCGGGCATCTTCTTCACGTAACATGACGAGGAACTTGTCGAAAAAGTGTTTTTAAATTATATAAAATCCATACGAAGTCCGAAAATCATGAAACTTGTCGAGGTGTCATGTTATCGTATATGTAGGCTGTGGTAAAAATTTGAGAAGATTTCGAGCAAGTTGTGACGTCGAATGCCTAAAACCCAGACATCTCCACAACTTGCTTGAAACAACATGTGGAGATGTCTGGGTTTTAGGCATCCGACGTCACAACTTGCTCAAAACCTTCTCAAATTTTTACCATAGCCTACACATACGATAACATGACACCTCAACAAGTTTCATAATTTTCGGAATTCGTATGGATTTTATATAATTTAAAAACATTTTTCCGACAAGTTCCTCGTCATGTTACGTGAAGAAGATGCCTGAAATTTGATGCGAGTTCGTGGATAGGGACTCAACATGCACCAAATACCATGAATAACATTTTTTGAATCACTAAATTGCATTATTCCATCCACCTGCAGTTCAAATTTGAAATATTCGAAAAAAATCAACGAAAAGAAATAAATTAGGAAAATATATCAAAAAAAGTCAAATTTGGCCCAAATTTTAAAATTGAGTTTTAAATAATGTATTATAGCACCACAAAAAACTGGGTTCAAAAAACCAAAAAAAAAACTCTTTGCCGAGGGTCTAGCCTAGCCCTCGGCAATTGCCGAGGGCCTGGCCAATGGCCCTCGGCAAAGAATATTAAAAAAATAAAAAATCTTTGTCGAGTGCCTGATGGCGGGCACTCGGCAAAGGCTGACGCCAGTGACCGCCGTGATCCATCCGGCCATATCTGCCGAGGGCCGTTTGTTTGCCGAGGGCCTAGCTTTGCCGAGGGCTCCTGGGGCTGGCCCTCGGCAAAGATCCCCTTTGCCGAGTGCCCGAGATCTAGCCCTCGGCAAACCCAGAAGCCCTCGGCAAAGAGGTCGTCTCCGGTAGTGAACTTACAAATTGCACACTTAACTCCACCCTAAACTTATCCCGAGCGTTCTCATTCTAGTCCCTACTTACAAATTTCATACTCGGCTTTCTAAACTTGTCTTGACTTCTCATTTATGCCTCGGTACATGCAAATTGTCCACTTGTCTCCCTAAACTTGTATTATTGCATCATCTCCAGTCCAACCCCCTTCCACGCCGCGTTGTCATCACCCCACACCGATAGCTGATACATGTTTCGACGCACAGGACAGCTGGCGAACTATCACCGTGCCTATAGTGCCACCACGGCTAACACAGTAGCACCACATCACACCATGCCGTGACGTGGCCACAAGACCATGACGACAACCACGCCCAGACATGATCCATAAGATGGCGTAGCATGCAAGTGAAGTGAGCTAGGACCGCCCTCAGACTCACGACCCTTCAGTCGGGAGAACCTTCTTCTTTGTATACGCCCTGGCCTCGAACTTTATATAAGGGTAGCCAGGTTGCCCCTCTGGGAGATTCATCTCTGATTCACTCATTCTTACACTGTAGAAGGGCTTCTGAAGCTTTCCTTCGGGCAGCCCGTCTCCTAGCTCTAGGCCTCCTACATCTTCCATCATTCTTGCACCCCTCATTGTAAGAACTTCAGAGCATTCAAACGAGGAACACGCAATCGATCATCTCTGAGACTGGACGTAGGGCTCCGGCCTAAACCAGTATAAATCCTCGTGTCTTTTGATGCTACCATCGCCTTTCTAGAGCAGCGCGACAATCATATAAATTCACTAGTCCAGTTTACAAAACACCGACAATACGGGACTTCATGACTTAAGAGAGATAAACCAAGTCTTTTGGACTCTGCAGTACTCTAACGTGGATTAGGGGTTGTGGCAACAAACTCAGACCATGGGGAAAATCTGGTTGTATCATTGCCTCTCTTTTGTTCTTGCAATTACTTTTATGTCTTAACTTCCAACTTTACTTATTGTTTGCAAGTCTGTCTGTGTGACAACTAGGATTGCTAGTAGACCATGCTTAGTAATAGATTTTCTTCTTGAAACTCATGATCTTACTTTTAGGGTGCATTTGGTAAGGATCTAAATTCTCCTAGAAACATTTTGGATTCAGATTCTCTCAAGAAACGTTTCAGACGATGAATCAGAATCACTTTGTGAGATCGTTTAGCTGATAGGTTGGATTCTGATTCACTAGAAGATATATATATTCTTAAAAACATATAAATAAAAATAAATTTAAAAAAATCGATTTTTTGGACTAAGAACAATTTAAATACAACCCATTTAACTTGTTGCACTAGAAAGGATTATATCAAAAAATACAATTGTTAGAACGTGAGGCAAAGAAACGAAGGAGATGATTCACATGTGAAACCAGACTTTGCGGATTCGAGCACTCAGTGCAAAATATGAAAATCGTTCCAACTGATTCTGGTTGGAACGCTCTGTGGTTGGCACCATTTCTCGGTTTCAAGCCAAACGCTGCCTTAGGCCTCGTTTGGTTGTTTTAGGTTGAAGACAGGATAGCTTCTCTTCCTGGGCCGGATTAAGTGGATCCTGGTGTTTCACTCAAATCTGGTCCGTCTTCATTCCGGACATACGATGGTGCATTTCCATTTCGGGCCTAGAAGGGGAAACAAAGGCCTTGATTGACCCCTTTTCATTTCGAGCCGTATCTAACCGAACGGCTATATTTCTGGTCCGACCTGACTTCGAATCGGACCAAATTGATCCGGGCGGAACAGGCCGCGTTCTGAGCCTTTCCAGCCAAAATGAACGAGGCCTTAGTTTGAACCAATACCTAAGTACATGTTTAATGTGATGGACCTTAGGATTCGTTTGTGCTCTTTGTAGTCTTAAGTACAATCGCATAAGTAGGTGAAGTATATTTGCATAGGTTAAGGATGTTGTTGCTTAAATTTTTAGAGCCCAAATTCACTCCTTTCTTGGGTCATTCGGTCCTTTTACCGAGCTCTTTTGAACTAAGATCCGGAGCCACCATTTTTAGTGTCCAACGGCTCCTCTTGAAAGTACTCTCATAATGCCAAAAAACATTACAACTAGAGAAACTGCTCCACTAGAGTAGCAACCATTTTGGGATGACACAGACCTGCCAAATAGGCTCTAAGTATATAGGAAAAAAATAGCATGATAGATATATTCTATCCACACCGGGGGCTCGGCCTACCGGTACAAATAACAGGAGGGGATGAGTAGAAATGAAAAAACACTAAAATTTTGGCCAAAATTTATATAACTTGTGAAACTTTGACAAAAATTTCAAAAACCGAAGAAATCTCATCCGAATGAAAAACAAAATTACCAGTATATATTTTACCGGAGGTCAGTGATAGAACCGAGAATCGCGAAATTTCAGCCAAAATTTTGAACCGTGGTCCACACACATAAAAGTCTTATATGCCCAAGTATTAAACCAACAAATTAATAGCTCGCTGCCCGGCTCCTTTTTATTACAAAACAACTGGTATAATTCAAATGAACAAATTATTCTGCACTGCTAATAAATTGTTCTGGTCACTTGTGCCAGCGTAGAAACGCCGAAATTCTTCAAGCTAACAACATTCTTTCAAAGAAAGTTTCAAGCTTACTAAATACTCCAGGGAGAGTGTATGCACGTGTGTGTATATAGCTAGCTATCTATCTTGCGCTATGGCACCTGAGGGGGAGGCGGGCAAGAAATGTTTGGGTCGTTCGTTCCGCAAGAAGGCCCTGCCGATGCCTTGCTGACGGATACCTGCGGTAGCGGCGGCGGCGGTGCCTCGGCCAACGGCTGCACAGTGGCGCCATCAGCTAGCAGGCGCCGCGCCGGCGCTACCACGGCGTCGGCATGCACCGATGCTGCGACGAGGAGGAGCACAAGCAGCAGCCAGGCCGCTCCTGCAGCCGCACCTCTTGCTACTCTCACTTCTCCCTTCATCTTGATCAGGATGTGCGTGCAGCAAAGCAAGTTATCTCGACCTGTCTCAATCGAGAGAGCTAGCTAGAGTACTTGAGGTGGTTGATTAGCCCAGGGCTTGATCGAGCTGGCTGAGTAACACGTTGTTGTGCGTCCAGAGCTCAAAACTATGGTGTCTACTTATAGCATGCAGAGAGCTACGTAACTGTTCAGAACTTCAGACGATGGGGACGATCGATCGTTGAACTAGCCAGCTGATGTTAAGTTCCGCAGCATTGCGGCTGATGAATGAAGAAAACGTTTTTGACGGATTAAACTGACGCAACCTGGTGCATGCAAGCATGGATAGATCCCGGTACATATTCACGTCTGTCTTGTAGTGCACAGATCAAGGTCCAAGTTTCAACATTCCAATTGTGGACTGGCGACTATTTGATTGTTCCGTGCATAAAATCCAGCCAAGAGTAGTTTGGAAATCTCCGACCTAAGCTATAAGGAATGTACAACATAAGTTAGACGACGCGCTCAGCAGGAGTGCAGTGTTCCTGTACCGTTCTTGACTGCTAGACCTATTCAAACTCGAGCTGACCCGTCCGTGCATGGCCTAACATCTTGCACGTCAGCATAAACCTGCAGCGGTTTAAAGACCATTGCTCTTGACTCTTGAGTCTTCATCTGACGTTGGTGGGTGTTATTTATACAGAAACGACTAGTTCATCATCATTTGATAATAAACCACAACACTACCTCATGCGTGAAAGGTGACTCAAATAAAAGGAGCACAGATTTAATCTAATGAGTAAATTTCATTAGCGGTACGTTCTTGAACTTGTCTCGATTTTTTAATCCTGGTCAAGGAACTTACAAATTGCACACTTAACTCCACCCTAAACTTATCCCGAGCGTTCTCATTCTAGTTCCAGTACTTACAAATTTCATACTCGGCTTTCTAAACTTGTCTTGACTTCTCATTTCTGCCTTGGCACAAGCAAATTGTCCACTTGTCTCCCTAAACTTGTATTATTGCACCGTCTCCAGTCCAACCCCCTTCCATGCCGCGTTGTCATCGCCCCACCCTGATAGCTGATACACGTTCCGACGCACGCCCCACTGTCATCCTCCTTTTTCACCACGACCGCAAAGTCGGATCCCGCTGTGCAGTGCTCCTCCCACTCGACTGTTAGGTTTTGCTGAAAGCGCATGTTGCAAGTGTATGTTTCAAGTGTTTCAGATGTTTTCAGAGGTATGTTGCAAGTGTTTCAGATGGATGTTGCAAAAGTAGATCGGGATATTGCATATGTTGCAATGGTTGTACACGTATGCTACAAAGGTCTGTTTCCGATGTTTCATCTGTGTTTTCGGTTGTATGTTGCAAGTTTGTTTATCTCGATGTTGCATATGTTTCACACATATGTTCCATGTGTTTTATATGTATGTTGCGTATGTTTGCAAAGGTTTAAGTGTTTTTAGGTGTTTTTTCAAGTGTTTCAGAAGCATGTTGCAAGTGTGTGTTTCAAATGTTTCAGTTGTTTCAGACATATGTTGCAAGTGTTTTATCTGAATGTTGCATATGTTGCAGTGGCTATACACATGTTGTAAGCATATGTTCCAATTGTTTCATCTGTTTTAGACGTATGTTGCAGCAAGTCCTCCATGTTGCAAGTGTTTCATGAGGCGCAGGCGGGCGGGCGGGCACCAAGGGGCACAACAGGGCGAGCAAATGCAGGCACGCATCATGGCGCGGGTGAACAACAAGGCGTAAACGAGCAGCAGCAGGGCGCGAGCAAGCAACAACACAGGGTGAGCAGGCCGCGGTGAGCAGCAGGGTGGGCATGCATGCTCTGATGCGCGTCCGTGAGTGGAGACAACCAGAAGGAGCGCGTGGGAGACAGCCACCCGACGTGGGACCCGTAAGAAGTAGGGGCGCTGAAGCGTTGCCGTTTTCTACCAATCCGTGTTCGCAGCGCGCTGGCAGGCCCAGCTAATAGCCGAGGGAGGTGCGCTCCACTGGGTGTTCGACCGCCACTGGGCTGAGCGGCGGGCGCGTTGCAAGTGTCCGAACGCACGCTTCTGCCCGGACGCTAATAAGCCCCTTTGCCTGTTCGTGCTATGCTACTGGTCACGTGGCATGCTCGGACTAGATTGCTATTGGTCCTACGCCACCAAGTTCCAGAGTCTGACTCCTTGCCTGATGCCGCTGCTGGATGTTACTATGAGTCGGACTGGACCAATAATGGTCCGACTCCTGCCTGTTTGTGGTCCGACGCCTGTGCAGCCCTGGTTTCCTTCCTTTCTTCATTATCCAATCGTCCGGGCTTGGTTCCTTGTTGCGTCTTGGATTCTTCTCTCCTCTTCTAGAATGTCAACACATCTTCTAAGGTTATCTTTTCGGTGACAATCAAATTATTCTTGCTCTGGATAAATCTAAGTCTGCTATGTATCCTATTAGACTACAAAACAAACACTTGTAAACATATTATTCTAACTTGGTAATGCACCAAAATCCAAACTAAATGGGACGATGATCCATTTTCCTTACATACTCTCTCCATCCTAATTACTGAGGGGCAATGTGGTCTTTTCCCACGTTGAAGAACAAGGGCTCAAATTTCACGGTAGAAGTTAATTACAAGCTAGGATGGAGAATTGCGTGTGAAAAAAACATGTGTGAAGTAGGGGTCATAACCATGAGAGGGGTCCTTTGCCTCGTCTTATATATATAGAAGGGATGGGGCCCTTTCACTACCGGACAGAGCATCTTTGTCGAGGGCCCAGGGCACTCGGCAAAGGCCTAAAAGCCCTTGGCAAAGGCTTTGCCGAGCGCCGCCCTCGGCAAAGAGCCCTCGGAAAAAAAATTAACGGCAAAGAGGCTCTTTGCCGAGGGCCAGTTGTCGGGCACTCAGCAAAGCATTTTTCGAGGGCCAACGGTGGCGCTCGGCAAAGAAAAGCAGCCGTCAACGGTGCTGCTCCGTTGACGGCGTCTTTGCCGAGTGCCGACAGTTTGGGCACTCGGCAAAGACATTTTTATTTTTTTCAAAAACTCTTTCTCGAGTGCCACGGCGGCAAGGCACTTGGCAAAGACATTTTTTTTTAAAAAAAACTCTTTGCCGAGTGCCTCCCCAGCTTGGCACTCAGCAAAGATTTTTTGCTTTTTTTAAAAAAAAATCTTTGCCGAGTGCAATGTCCTGGCACTCGGCAAAGTTTCCCAGCTTTGCCGAGTGTCATGACCATTGCACTCGGCAAATCAACCGAAACTGCAATTTTTTTTTGTTTTTTGCATTCCACTGACACAAACAGTTCAAATATATATCACATGTCACATATATATCACAAACATCACAATAATCACATATATATCACAACGAAACCATTTTCACACATTATATCACAACCACAACTCAAATAACAACATATCGCAACCACAAGTCAAATATCACAACCACAAGTCATAAATTCACAAACACAGTCCATCAAGTCAAAGCACAAGTCACAACCACAAGTGAAGCTCAAGTCCAAGCACATGACGAAGCATAACTCCTCAAAAAAGCGGCCTATGACACGATGGTTCATTCGGTGACGCATTAGCGGGGTTATTCGAACCCGTCGACGGAAGCTACAAAAAGGATAAGAGGTTGCATGTGTGAGATTCATCTAGTAAGTTTCTATGTGAAGCATTGGTGTATGTCATAGCTAGTGCAAGCATGTAGTAAGTTTCTATGCCAAGCATCTAGTAAGTTTCTATGTCAAGCATCTAGTAAATTTGTATGTCAACCATGGTTGTATGTCAAGGAAGCATCTAGTAAGAGTGAATTTTCATACTTACAGGAGTGGCTGTAAGAGTAGGCGGTGGAGGTGCTGCCAACGGCAAAGGTACACTCCCTTGCTGGACACTCCGCATGAAGGCCTCCATTTCTTGCATCCTCCTCTCCTGGGCCGCGAACGCTTCCCTCTGGGCCTGCAGTTGCGCACTCTGAGCCTCGACCACGAGCTTCTGGGCCTGCAGCTCGGCCTGCAATACAAACTTCAATGTTTCAGTAATGCAAATGTAACTTAGGTGTGCAAAGATGAGCGTACGATGAGTAAAACAGGACGTACCTTGAGAGCGTCGACCCGCTGTAGTGATGGACTAGGCCGTGGGCGTATGGGCTGGCTGGAGCTCGTGCTCTGTGCTCGGAGCACGTCGAGAGAGGGAACAGTGGTGGAGTCGATGGCGCCATCTGCAATCCATAGCCGTCCATGCTTCTTGCCTCCTCCTAGCCTCATGATGGTCTCTACATCAATGGGCTCAGTGCGCACATTCGTAATCTTCCCCATGGACCTCCCTCACCTTTGAGGTGTACTCTTGGACCTTAGTGTGCACGGTCAGGTCAGAGTACACCTCGTGCGGGGAAGATGGGTCGAAGGAGATAGAGGAAGACGCCCTGCCCATGTGGGACATAGCCCACGCAGAGAACTCTGAGACCTCCACGCCCGGGTGTGCAGCCTCCTACGAGTAAGACGGCAAGATGGTGAGAAATAAGGCAGAACTCAACGTCAAATAAGATAAAAGAAATCACTTACATATGCTTGTTTGTAGGCCGGGAGGCTGCGGCTGCCTTGATGGTGAGTAGCACCTCGCCTCAGCAGACGCTGGTCCCGCTGCCTCGCGTGGTTCTTAGCAAAGTCATTGGACAACCACCTGTCCACGATCATCTCCCAGCATAAGGAGTGGGATCAGCACCACCAGGGAACCACCTACAAGTCATCGATTATTTGACATAGAAAAAGATAAAATTAAACCGACTTAATCTCAAAATGAATCATTATTAATGTTTTTTGTCTACCTCAAGGTACTAGGCCCGGGACAGCTCCACCTGTCTTGCATCAGGCTTGCTGATGGACTGCTTCAACACCATGGCATAGTAGTCTCTGTGGGCCTGCATGCGCACCTCATGGTGCATGTCGGTGACGTACTTCCTACAGGCGGCAGCAGCCGCCTGATCCGCCTGGGCCTCAAAGTCCTTCTTCCGGCTTGAAATACATCTACATACAAAACCGATGTATCCATTCGTTATTTCAATAAAAGACTTGCCCAATGAAAATGTTGTGCGAGAGAGACTTACCCAAAACTCTGACAATACCCGCTCCTGCTTGTTGTGGTACATGTCATCAGGGGCCAACTGGTACCTGTCCCACGTGTAGGCCGGCTCCCGCATGTCCTCGGACATGTTCACAAGGTCAGGGTACCATTTCCTGCACAAAACACCAAGGATGCTCACGGGGGAGCGTGCAGAAGTACTCGACAAAACCAACCAGGCCCTACACAAGTGATTAAGAAAATTTATCAGTTCCTCTTTTGATTTCCAACATTACCATATGAAGTAGTTGTGATAACATCTATAGTTACTTACCTCTTCGCCATAGGGCGAATCAGTGCCCGGTTGTGAGGAAGCGGAGGCTGAGGGAGGCTCGCGGGACCTCGCTGGTAGACAGTCGGGGTAGCAGAACTGTCGCCCTCGGTGGCCTCATCCTCGGCTACCTCATCCTAGGTCTGTCGGACGTCCTCGTCCTTGACCTTGTCCTTAGGCGTGGCCGTCACGTGCTCCTCCTCCATCACCTCGTCTGAAGGTGGCGGGGAAGGAGTCCGCTGCCTCCTGCTGACCCTGGTCCTCCTCCTCTGACCTCCTATGGATGCTACCCCTAACACCAACCCCTCGTCTAAAACAGGAGGGCGTGGTATCCCGTAAAGGGAGGCCGTCTCACGTCGTGGACGGCTGCTCGCCATCACCTGCAATCACAAAGAATGAACAAGACTTATTAGTATATATATTAGAAATAGATTCAAAATAAATAAAGAAAACACAAACTAAAACAAACGTAGTATTACATGTATTAGGAATAATCTTCATGATTAGGATCATAGGTGTCGTCATCACTGTCAAAATTGTCCAAATGGGCAACACTATTTGAAGGTTCTATGTTGTCTTCGTTGTCATTGCCTAGCCTTAATCGGTCAAGCATTTCTATGTCCTTGGCATTTTGCACCACATCTCCATCAACCTCGTCATCCTCCGTTTCGTTGTCTACTTCCATTTCGATCGCTTCAGGTAAGACTATCTCAAACGTGCCTAGTAGCCCATCTTCTTGAAAGAACTATCCATCATATGTGTTTGCGTTGAAGTTGTAATCGTCATCGTTTGGGGCAGGTAGTTTATCGTATGGAGACACCTGGTGCACAATAGCCCAACCCTTAAGATCCGCTTTGTCTTGGTTGTCATATCACGTATAATACACCTACACGGCCTATTGAGCCATAATGTAGACATCTTTTCCTAGATAGACGGAATCTTCTCGAATCTCAACTAGCCCAAGATGAGGGGTCCGTCTCGTTTCTCGAGGATTAAACCAGTGGCATTTGAACACAACAGGTTTATGTTTGTGACCATGAAATGAGAGTTCATATATTTCCTCAAGTCTACCATGATAGTCGAGGCCATCAGTGCCGGGCGTGCAAACTTTGCTATTTGTGGTTTTCCGTTTGGGCCGAGTCTGCTCATATCTTGTTGTGTGGAAGCGATATCCGTTCATGTCATAACCAGTAAATGACTGCACCTAACGTCATAACCGCCTACAACCTGTCTCAACTCCTCACTCATGGACGAGTCAGTCTGGGCCTTCAAGCTCAAGCATGATAGGTCATTATATTAATCGAACGAACGAGAAACTTGGAATATGGAACGTGGGAGCTAAATTTGACATTACCTTTTGTTTGAACTAAGAAATGAAATCAGGCCTCCTTGCACCCGCACCCCAAGAAAGAAGGGTGTCATGTTCCTGCAAGGTAGGATCCCTTGATTGATGCCAGGACTCACGAACAAATTCCCTATCCGAACGAGAATCAGTGGGGTTGCATGAAGAATATTCAGGGCGTATTGAAACAAGTTCATTGAGAACTTACTCGACGAACGGCTACACCTCAAGAAGGTTGGTCAACACATATAGCATGACACTTCACCACTCTTCATTTCCCAATATCTTATTGGTCGATCCACTTGCGCTGCCGAGTTGGCCTTGGAACAGGCTGTGGGTCCATTCATTTTCGCCAACATTGTAACGAGGGAGTAGATTATGATTGCTAGGAAGTTTCGGCTTGTAGTATAGTGTTGTGAAGTTTGCCACCTCCTCCCTTAGACTTGTCTCAGCAATGGAAGCCTCAATTCTAGCTTTATTTGTACATTTCTTGCAAAGAGTCTTTAGACATCTCTCGATTGGATAGCACCACTGGGCTTGCACGGCCCCCCCAAACATGCCTCGGACGGGAGGTGCACAATTAGATGCAGCATGGGCAAGAAGAAGCCAGGTGGAAGATCTTTTCCAGCTTATAGAGCAACACAGGTGCCGCTTTTTCCAAGTCCTAAGCGACGGTCCGAGATATCTCCTTGGCACAAAGCTGACGGAAGAAAAAGCTCAACTCTGCCAGCACTTGCCAGACATGGTCAGGGACATAGCCTCAGACCATCACTGAAAGAAGCCGCTCAATCCATATGTGGTAGTCATGACTCTTCATTCCATTCACTCGTAAAGTGCCTAAGTTCACTCCCCTGCTCAGATTCGCTGCATATCCATCTGGGAACATTAACGTCTTGATCCATTTTAGTACTTCCCTCCTTTGATCAAGTTCTAAGATGAAATCGACCTTAGGTCTTTTCCATTGTTTGTTTCGGCCACTAGGAGGCTGCATCTCTTGCTTTGGTCTATCACACAACGTCGCTAGGTCCACTCTAGCCTTAACGTTATCCTTAGACTTGTCAGTGTTCATGAGAGTTCCCCAAAGTGCCTCGGCGATATTCTTTTCGGTGTGCATTACATCAACGTTATGTGGCAGAAGAAGGTCATCGAAATAGGGGAGCCTTGTCAAGCCAGACTTATGAGTCCACATATGTTCCTCACCATATCCCACAAAACCACCTCCTTCATTGGGTATGAGAGCATCTATCTGAGCACGCACCTCAGCACCACTCTTCATGCGTGGTTTAGGGTCTATCACTACAACACCTTTCATAAAGTTCTGATGTCTTGTCTGAATGGATGGTTAGAAGGGAGGAATTGATGATGCCTGTCGAACGACGAATACTTGCCACCCTTCTTCAACCAAATGAACCTCATAGCTTCCTTACATATTGGGCACGGGAATTTCCCATGGACGCACCAAGCGGTGAATATCCCATACGCCAGGAAGTCATGCAGGGAGTAGTCGTACCAAACATGCATCTTGAAGGATGATTTTGTAGCTTGGTCGTATGTCCATACCCCCTTCTCCCAAGCATCGATCAATTCATCAATCATAGGTGTAACACCCTAGGTGTTTGGCTTCCACTAATTGCATTTCATCTCATAAACATATGCATCATCTATGTCATCATGCCATTATCATTGAAACATACATATGCAACATTCGCATATTCTGTTTGTTTCGTACTTTATTGCTTATGAATGGTGGTAGTGCAACATGTAAATGCAACATGGATTTCTCATACCTTGAAACATAGCAACATGGTAGTAATGTGACAAGTATAAAATAACAACAAAGTCACGAAACATGTGAAACATTGCATTACAACATTTGGGTGAAATGCTTGTTTTGTTGTTTCATCACATGTGATCATTTGAATTGGTATAACAATTGTGTAAAGTGGTTGATCATGGTCTAATACACCTTAACTACACTTAGGTTAATTGTTTGGACATTGTTCATGTAGATCAAAATGACAAAATTGCCCCTTGGGAGAGGTTTGACTTGAATTGACCCTTAGAGTGCCACAGTTTGACTGATTCAAAAGACCAACTTAGAGACTTTGCATGGCTATGCACTCTTTACCAAAGTTGTAGCTAATTTATCAAGGAACAAGAGTTGTTTTATGATCAACTCATGAAAATGTGTGGAACAACCTCAAACATGGCCCACAAGTCAAAATTGAAGGCTGATTCAAACACTTGAAAAATTTCTAAGTGTTATAACTGGATTCAGTTTCGTGTACCCAACTTTTTCACCTTGTATCTCCCTAACAAAGCCAAACCAGCTCGAGCTCCAATAATAAGAGTTGTAGTTCACATATAGATGATCAACTTTGTTAACTATGGCATAACCTAGATCGTCATAGATTAGGAGCTAATCATCGTCAAACTTGCTCTATCAGTCGGGTCAATGGATGACTGAATCGCTTTTCAGACCAGCTACAGTGCTGGCCGTTTCAGAAAACCTCCGACGTGTGTACACCGCGCGTCGCCGGTCGCCTACTCATGCTGCCACGCGCTGTGGATGCCCTAGCACGGCCGACCATGACTTGAGCTCGCCAACGCGCCTGTCAACCAGCTCCTCAGTCCCATTTCCATTTCCTCCGCTCGCCTATAGCTCTGCAGCAACAGAGCAACAGCCGTCCGCCATTCCTGACCGAGTGTCACCATCGTCATGCACGTTCGTCGCTACAAAAACGTGTCGACCATCTCGCTGCTAGCCTCACCATGATCCCCTCTACCTCCTCCACCCCACCATCGATCCAATTGTGCCTTGGTAAGGGCAAAATCGTAGTTTCCTTCCACCGCCGCCATGGCTGACCTCGCCGGTGTTGTTGCTCCACGTGGACAACCGCCACCGTGACCCTCCCATCCTCTTCTCTCCCTTGTGCTAGGTCTAGTGAATACCACTGATGCTCGTAGGGTCATCCTTTAGGTCTGCGACGCCGTCGTCTCACCAGAGCCGGCCATGCCATGGCCACACGCCGCCATGGCCGTTGCCACCCCCTCTAGCTACGACCATAGCTTCGATTGAGGGCACTGCTAGATGCGAACTGATGTGGTGAACGCCGTAGCACAATCGGGTTCGCCAGAAGAGTCACCGGCGATGAGCTTCGCCGCCGCCCTGTTCTCCTCCCCTACTTGTCTCTCTGTCGCGTGGGACCCGCACGTCAGTCGCTGACGCACGCAGGCGGGAGCCTGGCTGGGCTGCGCCATTTCTGGGCCACGCCTACGCCTGCTCCACGGGCCGTCGTTTCTTCGGGCCGGCCCACCAGTAGTTGAATAGGTTTTCTTATTTTGTTTTGTTTTATTATTTCATAGATTTGTGTACATATTCAAAAATATGTAGCTCTTAGAGGATAGATCCAAATGATGTGGTTCTAATTTTGTTGAGTTCATGATAATGTCTAGTTTCTACTAAAAATATATTCCATGCCATGTTCTGTTATGAAAATAGGAGTTTCTATTTATCTCTTTTAATCATGCAAGAAATAGGGGTAATTATATCTTTTTCTAGGTAGCTCCAAACGGCAAGAAATTTTTATGGTGTATTGCTCATATCATGAATAGCTTGTAGTTAAATTTTTATATATTTTGGACATTGTATGTAGGAGATAGAAAATTATCTTGTTTGCATGAGTGGATCTTGAGTGAATTTTCATAATTTTTCTATAGATCCAGTTAGAGTAAAAATTGGTGAGTGCTATTCTTATGCTAGAATGAGGCTAGAAAAAATGAGAAATCTATTGTTTGACACTTTTCAATAGGGTTTCCTAATTATGCTAAAAATAGACATGCCACCTATTATTTTGGGTACAGCAAGTTCTGCTTGCCCAATGGCTTTGAAATTTTTATGGTAGTCTATGTGAAGCATGAGATAGCTACTGTAATTTTTGTAGATTTTTATGAACAGCTTGACTATATATTACTTTAATCACCTAATTAACTAAATAAATTTAAAAAAAGATATTAAATAATTTATTTAGAAGTTGGCACTATACTTTCTAGTGTTCCTCTGGTATGTGCAACAAGTTGGTAAACTTGGTTTGGTCAAATTAGGCTTTTGCATCATCATTTAATAATTCAGTTAGTAACCCTGTCATTTCTAGATAGATTCCAGATTTACTAGAATTCGATTTGGTTAACATAAGAATCATGCTGTGATGTTTACAATTGATTTGTAGAGAATTTCATGAGCTTTCCAGAATGTCCTTATGCAAGTCATTTGGAATTATAGAACTCTGGTTGTGATTTAATTAAGGGACTACTTGTGTGCATATGAACCTTTAAATGTTAATTTATGTATGCCTTTACTATTTCTAAGTTTGTGGTAATGTTCCTAGGTGTTAGGCCTTTAACTGAAGATGAGCATCTTTATCTTAGGTTATGCAAGTTAGGTAAGTAGATCTTATTCTTCAAGTTAAGTGAGATACATGTTTTAAAGTGATTTGAATAGAACTATTCTTACTCGGTAAACGAGTGTCCAGTGATGCTTTCGTAAACACTTACTGTGAGTTATTCATCATGAGCATCATGTCATTCCTTATGCATCCATGATATTTATCTCGTGCACCGGCATGCAATAGGTGTACCGAAGGGAGTAACACTGCTGGAATTCGAGGAACCGAGCGAGCAGCAGCAGCCGACACTGGAGGTTCAGGAGGTGCCGCCTTCAGGAGAAGTGCTAGACGAGATCACCATTGAGTGCCCGGATCACTGTTCGTGCAACTTTGTGAAAGGCAAGCCCCAGAGCATATTAAGCCTCCTAATTTCTGAAATGCAGTTACAGTATTATTGTTACATATATTGTTGCATTAAGTTTAGGTGTTGGATGCAAACACTTGCTGCATTGGTTATCCAATCCTTGTCTAGATATTGATACCCTGAATCCTATGTAGCTCAGGCTCGTGTAGTGCTTAGCCCTGCTTTAACACGGTAGTAGTCAGGTGATTTCCTGTCACCTACGAGATATAGGAAGATACATATGGCACGGTTGGCTATATTTGCTATCGTGGAAAAGAACCAGTCTTAATTTGAAATGAAGACCGGGTGGAGGCTTGTCGGTTTGTAGTGACTCCGTCTGTGTCGATTAAGGACTGAATCTTGGAGCCTTTCCTATTCATGTTGAATGCATGCCTCTCTCTTAGTTGGCCGTGTTCGAAGACGGACTGCGAAGCCGAGTAGCTCAACTCAGGCCAGGAGTTGATAAGTATAAAGTACGCCTTGAAAGGGAGCCGTAGGCGTGAGTCCAAGGGCATGTGATTTAAAAGTCCTAATCGTCCTAGTAGAAGGGTAATCCCTGAGAGCGCTGGCGATGATCGAACCCACGAATTTGTTCCTGAGTTGTCCCAAAGGTAACCCATGGCTACCCTTGCTAAGTATGCTAGGATGAGAGTTAGGAATACCCCCTCAGCTGAGTTGTAATTCGATTCGAGTCGCCGTCTCTCCCGGTTAGTGAGAACTTGATAGGCTTATCTCCAAAGTAGATACACTAAATAACATAATGGTTCAGAAATGATGATATGATGATGACAGCCTTATTATACCTACTATGGTTAATATTGTTTGCTCCTATTAAGTGAGTGCTCTAGTACAGGTGCTAATCTAGTGGACAGGTAAATGATGATAAGCTTGATGCTTAGTTTAAATTGGTTACTATAATCATAAGCTCTTTTATGCAACTGTGTCAAGCTAGCCCACCTGAAAAGCCTTGCATGATCCTTGGTGTCTTTGATTTCTGGTTTTGATGGGTAAGTCTAGCTGAGTACCTTCTCGTACTTAGGGTTTATCTCCCACCTGTTGCAGATGACCAGTTCTACTTTGGTTGCTGCAAGTACTGCCTTCTCCTAGCTGGGGATGAAGACTAGACTGTTGGGCGCGGTCTCTACTAGCTCTCGTACCTGATAATGCTTTTGTGGGACATGACTCAGACTTGGCAATGTATTTGAAAACTATGATGTTTTGTACTAAACTATGTTGCTTCCGCACACTCAAACTTGGTTTGTAATATGTTATTTGAACTCTGATGGATGTAATTCGAATGCTACTTGTGAAATGTTGTAATGAATGATGCGTTGTGTTGAATCACTATGGTCTTGGTTTGTATGTCGAAAGTTGGTTGAAATCCTTCGTGATTTCTGAACTACCGGGATTATGGGAGCTTAAGTACAGGAATTTGATCTCTTCGGTGATTATTTTTGTACTTACGTTCTTATGATTTGGTCGGTTCTGTTACAGCTGGCATCAGAGCAAGATTCAACACTAAACATGTCATTTGTGTATTTAAAACAAAAGTATTTGTGAAAATCCTAAATTAAATACTAAGTATTGCCAGTGGTCATATCCCTTATGCCCAAATAAGGACTCTTAGGTGGCTTATTAAAGTACTAATTTGGGGGTTCCTGCTTATTTCTGTTTCGTTGTCCATACGGCATGCTATTGTATGGATTCCATCCGCTTGGGTGTTAATGTATGGATCAAATACCTCTACGCTCTGGTAAGTGGGAGTTGTGAGAGCATGACCGTCCAACCGTCGGTCTAGGGGAGAGTAGTTGTGGTTGCTCGCATACTTACATATTCAATCATGTATCTATGAGAGTACTTAAATGTGGGTATCTCTGACGGGTAGCTATGATACTAGAGTATATGCATCAGGGGATGCATGTATGAAAGTATTTAGTTTACTACTTGCTTTTTATGCATTTTGGGAAATTACTGGGCTAAAATGAAATTTTCTGCAGGTACACTAACAACGTATCATTGTAGATTGACTAGCTACCGTATACGACAGAACATATGTATGCCACCGTATATTTCGCTAGCCTTTAAATTTTTCTAGGTTTGTGAGGACGTACGGATTGTGCATGCATCATGTTCAAGCATACATGGCATTTCTTGCATTACTCCCTCCCTTAAAAGATGATTGTCTCGACTAATTAAATTTTGTATCCCTTAATTGATTCTCCCCTTACGTTGCAACTTTTTGCTACAGATGGCGCGCATGAAACTCACTGCTCGCAAGTCCACTAGAGGCAGGGCGCCTCGTCACCGGTTAGTTCCTCGTGAGCCCCGTCCTGAGCCTACTAAGGCGAAAAGGCTGAGGATAGAGCTGGCTCGGGTGACTACTGGGAGGAATGCGGCTTAGCACCGTTTAGAGCAAGTAACACAGGAACGAGACCAAGAGACCCTGGAGGTTCAGAGGTTGACAGTTGCTCACCGCAACTATGAACGCATGTTGATTCACGTGATGAACCAACAGAATGAAGCCCGTGTCGCAGAACCGACCAATTTATAAGAGTACAAGTACAATGGTAGCCCACAAGCGGTCGCACTCTCATACTTGAACCCATATAAACCCGATAGTCCGTCGAGTACCACGACAGGTCTCGATAAACGATTTACAACAACCAAGATCGTACAGGATTCAACATACATGCCACATATTACATAAAGTTCATAGATACATTTCGTCATCAGAGTACGAATAAAAGTTATTACAAACCAAGTTTGATAACTAAAGCGAAAGCAATTAAGTTCGAAAATAAAGTTTCCAACATAGTTTGATATAGTGCTAAATAAGATCACGGTCCACAAAAGCAAGGATGGGAATTAATAAAGAAGCCTGCCCAAGGCTTACTCCTCATCCACGGAGGGATAGAAGCAACTCTTGCAATAACTATGATACACAGTGCCATCTGCAACAATAGGAAAATAAACCCTGAGTACGAGAAGGTACTCAGCTAGACTTACCCGTCATGAACCAGAAATAAAATGACTCCAAGGATTATGCAAGGCTGTATAAGTGGATGTAACTTGACAACATTTTCACGTAAAAGCAATTGAATCATGGTACAGTTACAAATTCTTTACCAGGTTAATTATAACTATCCATTTCTAGGTTAGCAACTATCCTGTGCCAAACATGTGGTATATCATTTAGAAGCATACAATAGTAACCATAGCAGGTATTGTAATTCCATATTCATCCAAACCATCATGTTTCATAACACAATTGCTACGATGTTGGGACTAGCCAAGTTTCTCACTATCCGGGAGAGACGGCGATTCGAATCAATTTCAACCAGCTAGGAATTTATTCCTAACACAAACATAGGTCTACCAGCCATGATAGCCTTAGGTCACCTTTGGTACAACTCAGGTACATATTTCGTGGGTCCGTACTGCGCCGCACAATCTAGAACACCAAATGCCAGGATGCTCAGGCCAAGCCTGCCCTTGGGCTCAGTCTGATCGTTCCCCAAAAGGAGCGCACAACAGAACGGTTCCCGGCCTGAGTTGAATTACTCGGCTTCGCGGTCGGAACGAGTTATCCGGCTAGCTAAGTGAGAGGCATGTGTTCAATCTTATCAAAAGTGCCAACAATGGTACGGTCCTTAATCGACATAGATGAGGATAGATCCACACCCAAGACCTCCATGTCTTGTTGCTTCTCTATCGACTTCCTGTCCGGTCTCGATTTACTTTTACTCCATGGTTCTGTTCCACGATAGCAGATATAGCCAACCGTGCTCCGGTATCCACCTACATCTCGCAAGTGATAGGACATCACCTAACTTCTACTGGTCTAAGCATGGCTAAGCATATATTTGATCCTGGACCTATACCGGTTAAAGGGTTAATATCTGGACAAGGAATTTACATGCATCAAGTGGTTCCATTCAACTCTTATAACCTAATGCATCAATCATAAGTACGTAAGTAAACATTTGTAAATTACTAGGAGACTTATAATGCTCCGGGGCTTGCCTCACAGAAAGGAAGTAGGGCGGTGGTCAGGACACTCCAAAAGCTCTTTAGGGTTCTGCTCCACGCCTTTGGGAGTTGCGGCTTGCGGATCCTCCTGCTGATTTCCCTTCCTCTGCTTCTTCGAATTCCAGCAACGTGATCTCTTCCTCCGATCCTAGATGCATGAGTATGGCATAAGTATTACGAATGCATATATGTTAACAAGTGCATCATGTTTATTGAGTAGGTGCATATCTCTTCTCGATTATTTAATTAACTATTTCCACAATGCATCGATTATGCCACAAAATAGTAGCTACTTGTTTCACTCATAACTGGAGTTCTACTAATCCAAACACAGTGATCCTAGACTTTCTGGAAAGCTTATCAAATTCTCTACAACTTTGTTATTAACTATTTTTACAGTACACATCATTTCCAACATGCAATTCATCAAACTCTAGAATCTGTCCGGAAACTATTCAACATGCAATACAAAGTAACAATACTTCTACTTCATGTAATCATTCCAAATTTGACAACATAAAACCTACCAACAGTTTAAGCATACCAAATCCATTTAAGATAATATAATGGTGAAGCCCAAACTATTTATTTAAATGTCTTTATTATTTTATTTAGATATCTAGGTTAAATAATAAACATATATCAGATATGTTTCAAAAATTCTTAAAAATTTACAGTGCCTTACTAATGCAATCAAAGGACTACTATTAAAATTTCATGTCATTTTGCCAAGTATAACATCCTATACAAAAATGACAAGGCAGCAAGGCTTGAAATAGCATAAATGGAAAACCTTATTGAAATGTGTCAAGCAACAGATTTCCTATTTTTCTTAGCATCCATATACTACTAGGATTACCTCCAAAAATTTTCATGAATTTTGGATTCATAAATAATTTATAAAAATTTACACAAGGATTAACTATTCATAAAAAAATCTATAACTATAGATCTACACATGCACTAGTCCTCAAATTTTTACCAGAGTTCATATATGCTAAGACTAGCTTACCACAAAAATTTCATAATTTTTGGAGCACAGGAACTCTAGATATAAAATAAACAAATTTGAATACATTCAAAAGTACATTTCAAATCCTTATTTAAATCTCCAAAAATTTCTACTGTAAATGTTAAAAACATATTTTTCCTAAATACTACACTTCATAAGGAACACTAACCAATTTATTTCACAATTTTTGGAGCTATCAAACTGAATATATAAAAATCACAAAAGAATTCCAAAAATTGGATCAAATGAACTATCACACACTCTAAGTGTCGCTGACCGGTGGGACCCGCTGGTCAGGGGACCCCACGAGTCAGTGACTCAAAATAGGGCAGCGGCGCTATACAGCACTGGCGCGGCTAGAGCTCGTCGCCGGTGAGTTCTCCGGCGAAACCACGGGCACCATCGTGATCTACTACTCAAGACACGTCGGATGGTTTAGGTGGTGACAGTGCTAGTGCGGCGAAGCATGATCGTCGCCGGCCATGATGGCATGGCGGCGCTGCGCAACTCTGTGCCGGCTGTATCCGACCATGGGAAAGCTAGGAGAGGCATGCAATAGTACCACGGCGTCCTAGTGACTTTATTTCAGCAACAAACGCTTCACGCAAAGCTCCGAGGACGCTTGACCACGGCGCGGTGGTGCAGGGGTTAGAACACGGCGGCGTGGGTTGTCGTGTTCTATGCCAGCGGGATCACTAACGACGGTAACGTCTTAGCACCGGCTAATACACGTCTTGACCAAATGCTAACGCTCAAAATCAAAGGAAAAACGCAGATGAGCCGAGCCATGGCCAGCTTGCCGTGGAGGCGGCCATGGCGACCGAGAACTTTGGCGAGAAAGGAAATGGCGAATACGCCCTCACCAAAGCGTGATAGCCGCTGCAATCAAGACGAGGGGTGGAGGGAGGTGTGGCGTAGCTATGGGCGAGATGGAGGCAGTGGTGGTGCGACGTAGCGCACGTGAGGCAATGGCGGAGGCGGTGCTGTGCTCGGCGGCGTTGCCTGGTTCCGCGGCGAGAGCAAGGGAGGGCGCTGGAGAGGGAGAGAGCTGGCGTGAGCGAGTGGAAATGGAGCGGGCACACGCTGGGGAGTTGAAGGCGCGCGTCTGCCTGCCTTGGCCGCGCTAGGCAGAGCGCCGGCGACGCACAGCCAGCCTCGCATCCACGCGGCGGCCAAGACCTAAACTGGTCGGCCACTGAAGATTACGATTTAGTTTGTTTAGACCCGAACGGTGATGCCTGACAGCGCATTTTCGAGTCGATCAAGCTCTTAATCCGTGGACTTCTAGCCAAAACTTCCTAAACCAAAGTTGAAGACCGAAGTACTAGCTACAATTCTTGTGCAAAGAACTAGTTCTAATTCGCAACAGAAATGGAGTAAAATCACCCTAAATATCGGCTGTCAGTCAGTCAAGGTTCATGACTTAGCAAAAATTTGCTAAGTGTTGCAAATGTTGATTTCTCTGATTTTTGTGATCCAAATTCACACATGTTAGGAGCTGAATCAGTCAAAGACCCAAAAATAAAAGTTGTTCCTTATGTCAAACACTACAACTTTGCTTTAGTGATCTCCTCCATGCAAGGTCTCTAACACTTAGTTCAAACTTGGTCAAACAAGCTATATTCCATAGATGGTACATACTTAAACTATGACTTAATGATCTAATTAGCCCTAGCCCTAAATACCAAAGTTGTTCATGATGATATTCTAAACATGTTTAAGCTATTTGCAAGGTCACACAATCATCTACATGTTTACACTCATGATCATATGCACATACACATGGAAACATGAAATAATAAGAATGTTGCATACGTTTCAATCAAATGTTTCAAGTGTCAAAGCTTATATATATATGAATGCTTTATGATCATGCTCATGCTATGCAAGTCAAGTTATGCAAGGCTAACACCCGAGGTGTTACAGCCTGGCACAAAGAGAATGTGTTGAGAGCGTGATAGGTGGAGCTAGAGCAGCAAGTGGCAGTTGCCGAAGAGTACAATGACCATCTCCATGAGGAGGTTCACCTGTTACACAATCAACTTCACCCTCTCCTACAACCTGATGATGAGGATGAGATGGGCTCTGGTGTCATCATGGCTGAAGATGATGATGGCATTAAGGTCAATGGACCTGAGGACATTCCACCTGATGAGGAGGAAGATGAGGAGTTAGAGTCTGCTAGTGATGAAGATGGAGGAGAGATATTCAACACTGACTCCGAGGACAATGCGTAGTTTAGCTTACTACTTAGCTAATGCGCTAAAGCTAGTCTTTTGTTGATCATCATGCATGAACGAGTAGCTTTGTAATAAGTTAATTGTTGGGATGTAATATCGGGTCCTATGTTATTTTGGACGCAAGTTTGGAACCACTATGGCTTGGATGTAACTTATCAAACGTGTTATGCTCCACGTATGTGAGCTTTTGCTGAATTTCGTCTTTGCGGTTTATGGATCTCGTTGTTGGTTAAGTTCATCGCATTTATGTGTCAATTGATGCGCTTGATGAGTTGTGTGATTGTGATGAATGATTGTGCCTCTGTTGATTATAAATGCATTCTCTCCAATGGAATCAGTTTGGCATAATTATAAAATTCATCTACAAAAGTTTCCACAGCGTCAGTGCTCATCGGCTATACCTTTTGCAGATGGCTTATAACCTTCGTCGCGGTCATAGCATGGGAGATGAGGAACAACCACCTCCTCCACCGCCCACACCAGCTGAGCTAATGCAGACAGTCGTGGAAAGTCAGCGCATGCTAGCTGAGGCTATGCGCCATATGGCTAACCATGAGGATCAGCATGTTCGCCAGGGACCCGAGCCAAACCAGTACAACAGCTTTAAGGACTTCATGGACACAAAGCCTCCTATCTTTAGAGAGGTAGAAGAACCATTACAAGCTGATAAATGGTTGAGCATGATAGAGCAAAGGTTTGGATTGCTCCATTTGACAGAAGGCATGAAGGCTTCATATGCAGGACACCAGCTCCAAGGCCCTGCAGGCATCTGGTGGACCCATCATAGGACCACCTTCCCTGCTAACATTGAGATCATTTGGGACTAGTTCCAGGTAGCTTTCAGGGGACACTTTATCCCTCCTGGTCTCATGGCCATTAAGCATACCGAGTTTATGAAGTTAACCCAAGGCAACAAGAGTCTTAATGAATACCTCCAGGCATTCAACAACCTAGCAAGGTATGCTCCTGAGTTCATGGATACTGACGCCAAAAGAATAGCTAGTTTCAAGAGGGGACTTTCCCCAAAACTGATGAAGTCTATGGGCAACTGCAAGTGTGTCACCTTCAATGAGTTTATCAGTGACACCCTGACTCAGGAGAACAATGATAAGATATATGCTGCTTCCAAGACCCGTAAAAGAAACTTTGAGGCAGGTGCTTCTCAGTCTAAGGCTCCAATGGTATCCAAGACCTAGTACCGTCCACCCAATGCTAATGTCCGGTACCGCCCACCTTAGAAAAAGAATCAAGCTAAAACTGGTTTCCGCAAGGGGTACACAATTTCCTTGCCAAAGAATACCTCTAGGCAGGGTAGCTCCAATGCCCCACCAGCCAACAGGCCATGCTGGAACTGTAACCAGCCAGGTCATTGGGCAAATAAGTGTCCCTATCCTTCCAAGTAGAATGCTCAAGGAAACGTCCATCAGGGGCGTGTTCACTACACGACTGTGGAGGAAATTCCTGCTGGTGAAGTGGTCACCGCTGGTAAGTTCCTTGTTAATGATCACCCTGTAGTTGTGCTCTTTGATTCAGGTGCTTCACATTCCTTTATAAGTTCTACTTTCGCATCTAAGCATAAGACGAATGTGATTACAATTGTCAAGGGTGGTTATTGTATTAGTGCTGCTGGAAATAATATCCTAACTAACCAAGTAGTTAAAGATGTAAAGATTGAGATTGGGGATCGAGAGTTCCTTATGGATCTTGTAGTTCTACCGGGGGTAGGAATCGATGTAATCCTAGGAATGAAGTGGATGAGCGGGAATGGAGTGTTGATCGATACATCAACCCGTGTGGTAATGTTGAGGAATCCTATGGATAAGAAGGGTTTTCTAGTGTAGTTACCTCGTGATATCTCTATCCACAATATAGCCAATGCTACCCTAGCCAAAGCCATTGAGGATCTACCGGTTGTCTATGAGTTTCCAGATGTCTTCCCTGATGACTTGCCTGGATTACCTCTGGACCGTGATGTAGAATTCAAGATAGAACTCATTCTAGGTACGGCTCCTATTTCTCGAAGGCCCTATAGAATGCTGCCCAATGAGTTGGCTAAGCTGAAGAGTCAGTTGAATGAGCTATTGAAGAAAGGTTTGATTCGACCTAGTTCTTCTCCTTGGGGTTGTCCAGCAATATTTGTGAAGAAGAAGGACGAGTCTCTGTGCATGTGCGTGGATTATCACCCCCTTAATGCTATTACTATCAAGAACAAATACCCTCTTCCTCGCATCGATATTCTATTTGATTAGCTCTCCAAAGCTAAGGTATTCTCCAAGATCGATTTGAGGTCTGGCTACCATTAGATCAAAAATCGTCCTGAAGATATACCAAAGACAGCTTTCTCTACTCGTTATGGCTTGTTCGAATACCTCATCATGTCCTTTGGGTTGACAAATGCTCTGGCACACTTTATGTACCTGATGAATTCTGTATTCATGCCAGAATTGGACAAGTTTGTCATCGTGTTCATTGATGATATCCTTGTATATTCTCAGAATGAAGAAAAGCATGCTGAACATCTGAGAATTGTTTTAACTTGGTTACGTGACAACCAGCTTTATGCTAAGTTCAGCAAGTGCGAATTCTGGTTGAACAAGATACCTTTTCTAGGTCATGTGTTATCTGGTGATGGAATTTCGGTTGACCCTACTAAGGTGCAAGAAGTCCTAGAGTGGAAGGCACCTACTACGGTCATGGAAGTCCAAAGTTTCCTAGGTTTGGCTGGCTACTATCGTCGCTTTATCCCGGATTTCTCAAAAATCACCAAGCCCATGACTCGACTACTTCAAAAAGATGAGAAGTTTGTATGGACTCCGAAGTGTGAAGAGGCTTTCCACACTTTGCGGACCTTACTAACCTCTGCTCCTGTATTGGCACAACCTAACATCGAGAAGCCTTTTGATGTCTACTGTGATGCATGTGGCACCAGTTTAGGGTGTGTTCTTATGCAGGAGGGCCAAGTAATTGCTTATGCTTCGCGCCAGCTTCGAAAACATGAAGTCAACTATCCTACCCATGACTTAGAGCTAGCCATAGTTGTTCATGCCCTGAAGATTTGGAGACATTACTTGTTGGGTAATGTGTGCAACATCTATACTGACCATAAAAGCCTCAAGTATATCTTTACTCAACCTGAGTTGAACATGCGTCAACGGCGATGGTTAGAGTTAATTAAAGACTACAACCTTCAAGTGCACTACCATCCTGGTAAGGCAAATGTGGTTGCTGATGTCTTAAGCAGAAAGGCCCATTGCAATTCCTTAGTTAGTGAAGACTTTCATCTGGCACACCTCCTTCATCCTAAAGTACTCCACAATATCATTGTGGATTGCTCTCTTAGAAGTCGAATTATCGAACTCTAGAAGACTGATGTGGGTGTGTTTCACATCAAGCGGAAGATGAAAGAGAAAGAGACCAAGCACTTTAGGGTCGATGATAAAGGAATTCTCTGGTTTAATGATAGGCTTGTGGTACCCAAAGACAAAGAACTTAGAAATCAAATTATGGCTAAAGCCCATTCTTCTAAATTGTCCATCCATCCTGGTAGCAGTAAAATGTATCAAGATCTCAAGCTATATTATTGGTGGACCAAGATGAAGAAAGAAATCGTAGCCTACGTGGCAAGGTGCGATAACTGTTGCAGAGTCAAGGCTATTCACATAAGGCCCGGATTATTGCAGCCACTCTCTATTCCTGGCTAGAAGTGGGAAGAAATTAGCATGGATTTCATTATTGGACTACCCACTACCAACAAGGGTTGTGATTCCATCTGGGTTATCATAGATCGTCTAACTAAATCTGCTCACTTTATTTCGGTCAAGTCTACCTATCACCCACACAATTATGCTGAGATTTATTTTCAACAAGTGGTACGTCTCCATGGTGTACCCAAATCCATTGTTTTAGATAGAGGACCGCAATTCACGGCTCACTTTTGGGAGTGCTTACATCAGAATCTTGGCACTCATTTAATCTGCAGTTCTGCCTATCATCCGCAAACATCAGGACAGACTGAGCGTGTTAATCAAATTCTTGAAGACATGCTTAGAGCTTGTCTTATCTCTTGCAAAGGCTCTTGGGAGGACTGGTTACCACTCGCTGAATTCTCTTATAACAATAGTTATCAAGAGAGTATCAAAATGGCTCCTTTTGAAGCTCTTTATGGCCGTAAGTGTAGAACTCCTTTGAACTGGGTAGAACCTAGGGAAAGAAGATTCTATGGTATTGACTTTGTAAAAGAAGCCGAAGAGCAAGTCCAAACTATACAGAAGAATATGACTGCCGCACAGGCTAGACAAAAGAGCTACGCTGACAAGAGAAGAAAACTTATTGAGTTTGAAGTAGGTGATCATGTTTATCTGAAGGTATCCCCTATGAAAGGAGTCAAGCGTTTTGGAATTAAAAGGAAGCTGGAGCCTTAATATGTTGGACCTTACCGCATTATCGAGAAAAGTGGAAGAGTAGCCTATAAATCGATCTACCACGTGAAATGGGAGCTATATTCCTAGTATTCCATGTGTCCCAACTGAAGAAGTGTCTTCGTAGTCCCGAGGAAAGAATAGTAACAAGGAAAGTCAACTTGAAATCTGATCTTTCTTATGAGGAGAAGCCCATGCAAGTTCTGGATACTCAAGAAAGAGTGACTCGTACATGAGTAGTTAAGTTATACAAGGTAGTTTGGAGTAATCATAGCAAACGGGATGCAACCTGGGAGCGGGAAGATTATTTAAAGAAAAACTATCCGGCTTTCTATGCTGATTGGTACGCTTTCCAAATCTTGGGACGAGATTTTTCTAAGGGGGGAGGGCTGTAACACCCTAGGTGTTTGGCTTCCACTAATTGCATTTCATCTCATAAACATATGCATCATCTATGTCATCATGCCATTATCATTGAAACATACATATGCAACATTCGCATATTCTGTTTGTTTCATACTTTATTGCTTATGAATGGTGGTAGTGCAACATGTGAATGCAACATGGATTTCTCATACCTTGAAACATGGCAACATGGTAGTAATGTGACAAGTATAAAATAACAACAAAGTCACGAAACATGTGAAACATTGCATTGCAACATTTGGGTGAAATGCTTGTTTTGTTGTTTCATCACATGTGATCATTTGAATTGGTATAACAATTGTGTAAAGTGGTTGATCATGGTCTAATACACCTTAACTACACTTAGGTTAATTGTTTGGACATTGTTCATGTAGATCAAAATGACAAAATTGCCCATTGGGAGAGGTTTGACTTGAATTGACCCTTAGAGTGCCATAGTTTGACTGATTCAAAAGACCAACTTAGAGACTTTGCATGGCTATGCACTCTTTACCAAAGTTGTAGCTAATTTATCAAGGAACAAGAGTTGTTTTATGATCAACTCATGAAAATGTGTGGAACAACCTCAAACATGGCCCACAAGTCAAAATTGAAGGCTGATTCAAACACTTGAAAAATTTCTAAGTGTTATAACTGGATTCAGTTTCGTGTACCCAACTTTTTCACCTTGTATCTCCCTAACAAAGCCAAACCAGCTCGAGCTCCAATAATAAGAGTTGTAGTTCACATATAGATGATCAACTTTGTTAACTATGGCATAACCTAGATCGTCATAGATTAGGAGCTAATCACCGTCAAACTTGCTCTGTCAGTCGGGTCAATGGATGACTGAATCGCGTTTCAGACCAGCTACAGTGCTGGCCATTTTAGAAAACCTCCGATGCGTGTACGCCATGCGTCGCCAGTCGCCTGCTCATGCTGCCACGCACCACGGATGCCCTGGCATGGCCGGCCACGACTTGAGCTCGCCAACACGCCTGTCAACCAGCTCCTCAGTTCCATTTCCATTTCCTCCGCTCGCCCATAGCTCCGCAGCAACAGAGCAACCGCCATCCGCCATTCCTGACCGAGCATCGCCGTCGTCATGCATGCTCATTGCTGCAAAAATGCGCCAGCCATCTCGCTGCTAGCCTCGTCGTGATCCCCTCTACCTCCTCCACCCCACCGTCGATCTAATTGTGCCTTGGTAAGGGCGAAATCATAGTTTCCTTCCACCGCCGCCATGGCTGACCTCACCGGCGTTGTTGCTCCATGCGGACAACCGCCACCGTGACCCTCCCATCCTCTTCTCTCCCTTGCGCTAGGTCCAGTGAATACCACTGATGCTCGTAGGGTCATCCTTTAGGTCTGCGACGCCGTCGTCTCGCCGGAGCCGGCCATGCCGTGGCCGCACGCCGCCGTGGCCGTCGCCACCCCCTCTAGCTGCGACCATAGCTTCAATTGAGGGCACTACTAGATGCACACTGATGTGGTGAACGCCGTAGCACCATCGGGTTTGCTGGAAGAGTCATCGGCGATGAGCTTCGCCGCCGCCCTGTTCTCCTCCCCTGTTTGTCTCTCTATCGCGTGGGACCCGCACGTCAGTCACTGACGCACGCAGGCGGGAGCCTGGCTAGGCTGCGCCATTTCTGGGCTGCGCCTACGCCTGCTCCGCGGGCCACCGTTTCTTCGGGCCGGCCCACCAGTAGTTGAATAGGTTTTCTTATTTTATTTTGTTTTATTATTTCACATATTTGTGTACACATTCAAAAATATGTAGCTCTTAGAGGGTAGATCCAAATGATGTGGTTCTAATTTTGTTGAGTTCATAATAATGTCTAGTTTCTACTAAAAATATAATCCATGCCATGTTCTGTTATGAAAATGGGAGTTTCTATTTATCTCTTTTAATCATGCAAGAAATAGGGGTAATTATATCTTTTTCTAGGTAGCTCCAAATGGTAGGAAATTTTTATGGTGTATTGCTCATATCATGAATAGCTTGTAGTTAAATTTTTATATATTTTGGACATTGTATGTAGGAGATAGAAAATTATCTTGTTTGCATGAGTGGATCTTGAGTGAATTTTCATAATTTTTCTATAGATCTAGTTAGAGTAAAAATTGGTGAGTGCTATTCTTATGCTAGAATGAGGCTAGGAAAAATGAGAAATCTGTTGCTTGACACTTTTCAAAAGAGTTTCCTAATTATGCTAAAAATAGACATGCCACCTATTATTTTGGGTACAGCAAGTTCTACTTGCCCAATGGCTTTGAAATTTTTATGGTAGTCTATGTGAAGCATGAGATAGCTATTGTCATTTTTGTAGATTTTTATGAATAGCTTGACTATATATTGCTTTAATCACCTAATTAACTAAATAAATTTAAAAAAAGATATTAAATAATTTATTTAGAAGTTGGCACTATACTTTCTAGTGTTCCTCTGGTATGTGCAACAAGTTGGTAAACTTGGTTTGGTCAAATTAGGCTTTTGCATCATCATTTAATAATTCAGTTAGTAACCCTATCATTTCTGGATAGATTCCAGATTTACTAGATTTCGATTTGGTTAACATAAGAATCATGCTGTGATGTTTACAATTGATTTGTAGAGAATTTCATGAGCTTTCCAGAATGTCCTTATGCAAGTCATTTGGAATTATGGAACTCTGGTTGTGATTTAATTAAGGGACTACTTGTGTGCATATGAACCTTTAAATGTTAATTTATGTATGCCTTTACTATTTCTAAGTTTGTGGTAATATTCCTAGGTGTTAGGCCTTTAACTGAAGATGAGCATCTTTATCTTAGGTTATGCAAGTTAGGTAAGTAGATCTCGTTCTTCAAGTTAAGTGAGATACATGTTTTAAAGTGATTTGAATAGAACTATTCTTACTCGGTAAACGAGTGTCTAGTGATGCTTTCGTAAACACTTACTGTGAGTTATTCATCATGAGCATCATGTCATTCTTTATGCATCCATGATATTTATCCTCGTGCACCGGCATACAATAGGTGTACCAGAGGGAGTAACACTGCTGGAATTCGAGGAACCGAGCGAGCAGCAGCAGCCGACACCGGAGGTTCAAGAGGTGTCGCCTTCTGGAGAAGTGCCAGATGAGGTCGCCATTGAGTGCCCGGATCACCGTCCATGCAACTTTGTGAAAGGCAAGCCCCAGAGCATATTAAGCCTCCTAATTTCTAAAATATAGTTACAGTATTATTGTTACATATATTGTTGCATTAAGTTTAGGTGTTGGATGCAAACACTTGCTGCATTGGTTATCCAATCCTTGTCTAGATATTGATACCCTAAATCCTATGTAGCTCAGGCTCGTGTAGTGCTTAGCCCTACTTTAACATGGTAGAAGTCAAGTGATTTCCTGTCACCTACGAGATATAGGAAGATACATATGGCACGGTTGGCTATATTTGCTATCGTGGAAAAGAACCAGTCTTAATTTGAAATGAAGCCCGGGTGGAGGCTTGCGGTTTGTAGTGACGTCCGTCTGTGTCGATTAAGGACTAATCTTGGAGCATTTGTCCCTGTTCATGTTGAACGCATGCCTCTCTCTTAGTTTGGCCGTGTCCGAAGACCGACCGCAAGCCGAGTAGCTCAACTCAGGCCGGAGTCGATAAGTATAAAGTACGCCTCAGAAGGGAGCCGTAGGCGTGAGTCCAAGGGTAGGTGATTTAAAAAGTCCTGATCGTCCTGGCAGAAGGGTAATCCCTGAGAGCGCTGGCGCTGATTCGAACCCACGAATTTGGTTCCTGAGTTGTCCCACAGGTAACCATGGCTACCTTGCTAAGTAGCCAGGGGTGAGAGTTAGGAATACCCCCTCAGCTGAGTTGTAATTTAATTCGAGTCGCCATCTCTCCCGGTTAGTGAGAACTTGACGGGCTTATCTCCAAGCGCCTGTCAACCAGCTCCTCAGTCCCATTTCCATTTCCTCCGCTCGCCTATAGCTCTGCAGCAACAGAGCAACAGCCGTCCGCCATTCCTGACCGAGTGTCACCATCGTCATGCACGTTCGTCGCTACAAAAACGTGTCGACCATCTCGCTGCTAGCCTCACCATGATCCCCTCTACCTCCTCCACCCCACCATCGATCCAATTGTGCCTTGGTAAGGGCAAAATCGTAGTTTCCTTCCACCGCCGCCATGGCTGACCTCGCCGGTGTTGTTGCTCCACGTGGACAACCGCCACCGTGACCCTCCCATCCTCTTCTCTCCCTTGTGCTAGGTCTAGTGAATACCACTGATGCTCGTAGGGTCATCCTTTAGGTCTGCGACGCCGTCGTCTCACCAGAGCCGGCCATGCCATGGCCACACGCCGCCATGGCCGTTGCCACCCCCTCTAGCTACGACCATAGCTTCGATTGAGGGCACTGCTAGATGCGAACTGATGTGGTGAACGCCGTAGCACAATCGGGTTCGCCAGAAGAGTCACCGGCGATGAGCTTCGCCGCCGCCCTGTTCTCCTCCCCTACTTGTCTCTCTGTCGCGTGGGACCCGCACGTCAGTCGCTGACGCACGCAGGCGGGAGCCTGGCTGGGCTGCGCCATTTCTGGGCCACGCCTACGCCTGCTCCACGGGCCGTCGTTTCTTCGGGCCGGCCCACCAGTAGTTGAATAGGTTTTCTTATTTTGTTTTGTTTTATTATTTCATAGATTTGTGTACATATTCAAAAATATGTAGCTCTTAGAGGATAGATCCAAATGATGTGGTTCTAATTTTGTTGAGTTCATGATAATGTCTAGTTTCTACTAAAAATATATTCCATGCCATGTTCTGTTATGAAAATAGGAGTTTCTATTTATCTCTTTTAATCATGCAAGAAATAGGGGTAATTATATCTTTTTCTAGGTAGCTCCAAACGGCAAGAAATTTTTATGGTGTATTGCTCATATCATGAATAGCTTGTAGTTAAATTTTTATATATTTTGGACATTGTATGTAGGAGATAGAAAATTATCTTGTTTGCATGAGTGGATCTTGAGTGAATTTTCATAATTTTTCTATAGATCCAGTTAGAGTAAAAATTGGTGAGTGCTATTCTTATGCTAGAATGAGGCTAGAAAAAATGAGAAATCTATTGTTTGACACTTTTCAATAGGGTTTCCTAATTATGCTAAAAATAGACATGCCACCTATTATTTTGGGTACAGCAAGTTCTGCTTGCCCAATGGCTTTGAAATTTTTATGGTAGTCTATGTGAAGCATGAGATAGCTACTGTAATTTTTGTAGATTTTTATGAACAGCTTGACTATATATTACTTTAATCACCTAATTAACTAAATAAATTTAAAAAAAGATATTAAATAATTTATTTAGAAGTTGGCACTATACTTTCTAGTGTTCCTCTGGTATGTGCAACAAGTTGGTAAACTTGGTTTGGTCAAATTAGGCTTTTGCATCATCATTTAATAATTCAGTTAGTAACCCTGTCATTTCTAGATAGATTCCAGATTTACTAGAATTCGATTTGGTTAACATAAGAATCATGCTGTGATGTTTACAATTGATTTGTAGAGAATTTCATGAGCTTTCCAGAATGTCCTTATGCAAGTCATTTGGAATTATAGAACTCTGGTTGTGATTTAATTAAGGGACTACTTGTGTGCATATGAACCTTTAAATGTTAATTTATGTATGCCTTTACTATTTCTAAGTTTGTGGTAATGTTCCTAGGTGTTAGGCCTTTAACTGAAGATGAGCATCTTTATCTTAGGTTATGCAAGTTAGGTAAGTAGATCTTATTCTTCAAGTTAAGTGAGATACATGTTTTAAAGTGATTTGAATAGAACTATTCTTACTCGGTAAACGAGTGTCCAGTGATGCTTTCGTAAACACTTACTGTGAGTTATTCATCATGAGCATCATGTCATTCCTTATGCATCCATGATATTTATCTCGTGCACCGGCATGCAATAGGTGTACCGAAGGGAGTAACACTGCTGGAATTCGAGGAACCGAGCGAGCAGCAGCAGCCGACACTGGAGGTTCAGGAGGTGCCGCCTTCAGGAGAAGTGCTAGACGAGATCACCATTGAGTGCCCGGATCACTGTTCGTGCAACTTTGTGAAAGGCAAGCCCCAGAGCATATTAAGCCTCCTAATTTCTGAAATGCAGTTACAGTATTATTGTTACATATATTGTTGCATTAAGTTTAGGTGTTGGATGCAAACACTTGCTGCATTGGTTATCCAATCCTTGTCTAGATATTGATACCCTGAATCCTATGTAGCTCAGGCTCGTGTAGTGCTTAGCCCTGCTTTAACACGGTAGTAGTCAGGTGATTTCCTGTCACCTACGAGATATAGGAAGATACATATGGCACGGTTGGCTATATTTGCTATCGTGGAAAAGAACCAGTCTTAATTTGAAATGAAGACCGGGTGGAGGCTTGTCGGTTTGTAGTGACTCCGTCTGTGTCGATTAAGGACTGAATCTTGGAGCCTTTCCTATTCATGTTGAATGCATGCCTCTCTCTTAGTTGGCCGTGTTCGAAGACGGACTGCGAAGCCGAGTAGCTCAACTCAGGCCAGGAGTTGATAAGTATAAAGTACGCCTTGAAAGGGAGCCGTAGGCGTGAGTCCAAGGGCATGTGATTTAAAAGTCCTAATCGTCCTAGTAGAAGGGTAATCCCTGAGAGCGCTGGCGATGATCGAACCCACGAATTTGTTCCTGAGTTGTCCCAAAGGTAACCCATGGCTACCCTTGCTAAGTATGCTAGGATGAGAGTTAGGAATACCCCCTCAGCTGAGTTGTAATTCGATTCGAGTCGCCGTCTCTCCCGGTTAGTGAGAACTTGATAGGCTTATCTCCAAAGTAGATACACTAAATAACATAATGGTTCAGAAATGATGATATGATGATGACAGCCTTATTATACCTACTATGGTTAATATTGTTTGCTCCTATTAAGTGAGTGCTCTAGTACAGGTGCTAATCTAGTGGACAGGTAAATGATGATAAGCTTGATGCTTAGTTTAAATTGGTTACTATAATCATAAGCTCTTTTATGCAACTGTGTCAAGCTAGCCCACCTGAAAAGCCTTGCATGATCCTTGGTGTCTTTGATTTCTGGTTTTGATGGGTAAGTCTAGCTGAGTACCTTCTCGTACTTAGGGTTTATCTCCCACCTGTTGCAGATGACCAGTTCTACTTTGGTTGCTGCAAGTACTGCCTTCTCCTAGCTGGGGATGAAGACTAGACTGTTGGGCGCGGTCTCTACTAGCTCTCGTACCTGATAATGCTTTTGTGGGACATGACTCAGACTTGGCAATGTATTTGAAAACTATGATGTTTTGTACTAAACTATGTTGCTTCCGCACACTCAAACTTGGTTTGTAATATGTTATTTGAACTCTGATGGATGTAATTCGAATGCTACTTGTGAAATGTTGTAATGAATGATGCGTTGTGTTGAATCACTATGGTCTTGGTTTGTATGTCGAAAGTTGGTTGAAATCCTTCGTGATTTCTGAACTACCGGGATTATGGGAGCTTAAGTACAGGAATTTGATCTCTTCGGTGATTATTTTTGTACTTACGTTCTTATGATTTGGTCGGTTCTGTTACAGCTGGCATCAGAGCAAGATTCAACACTAAACATGTCATTTGTGTATTTAAAACAAAAGTATTTGTGAAAATCCTAAATTAAATACTAAGTATTGCCAGTGGTCATATCCCTTATGCCCAAATAAGGACTCTTAGGTGGCTTATTAAAGTACTAATTTGGGGGTTCCTGCTTATTTCTGTTTCGTTGTCCATACGGCATGCTATTGTATGGATTCCATCCGCTTGGGTGTTAATGTATGGATCAAATACCTCTACGCTCTGGTAAGTGGGAGTTGTGAGAGCATGACCGTCCAACCGTCGGTCTAGGGGAGAGTAGTTGTGGTTGCTCGCATACTTACATATTCAATCATGTATCTATGAGAGTACTTAAATGTGGGTATCTCTGACGGGTAGCTATGATACTAGAGTATATGCATCAGGGGATGCATGTATGAAAGTATTTAGTTTACTACTTGCTTTTTATGCATTTTGGGAAATTACTGGGCTAAAATGAAATTTTCTGCAGGTACACTAACAACGTATCATTGTAGATTGACTAGCTACCGTATACGACAGAACATATGTATGCCACCGTATATTTCGCTAGCCTTTAAATTTTTCTAGGTTTGTGAGGACGTACGGATTGTGCATGCATCATGTTCAAGCATACATGGCATTTCTTGCATTACTCCCTCCCTTAAAAGATGATTGTCTCGACTAATTAAATTTTGTATCCCTTAATTGATTCTCCCCTTACGTTGCAACTTTTTGCTACAGATGGCGCGCATGAAACTCACTGCTCGCAAGTCCACTAGAGGCAGGGCGCCTCGTCACCGGTTAGTTCCTCGTGAGCCCCGTCCTGAGCCTACTAAGGCGAAAAGGCTGAGGATAGAGCTGGCTCGGGTGACTACTGGGAGGAATGCGGCTTAGCACCGTTTAGAGCAAGTAACACAGGAACGAGACCAAGAGACCCTGGAGGTTCAGAGGTTGACAGTTGCTCACCGCAACTATGAACGCATGTTGATTCACGTGATGAACCAACAGAATGAAGCCCGTGTCGCAGAACCGACCAATTTATAAGAGTACAAGTACAATGGTAGCCCACAAGCGGTCGCACTCTCATACTTGAACCCATATAAACCCGATAGTCCGTCGAGTACCACGACAGGTCTCGATAAACGATTTACAACAACCAAGATCGTACAGGATTCAACATACATGCCACATATTACATAAAGTTCATAGATACATTTCGTCATCAGAGTACGAATAAAAGTTATTACAAACCAAGTTTGATAACTAAAGCGAAAGCAATTAAGTTCGAAAATAAAGTTTCCAACATAGTTTGATATAGTGCTAAATAAGATCACGGTCCACAAAAGCAAGGATGGGAATTAATAAAGAAGCCTGCCCAAGGCTTACTCCTCATCCACGGAGGGATAGAAGCAACTCTTGCAATAACTATGATACACAGTGCCATCTGCAACAATAGGAAAATAAACCCTGAGTACGAGAAGGTACTCAGCTAGACTTACCCGTCATGAACCAGAAATAAAATGACTCCAAGGATTATGCAAGGCTGTATAAGTGGATGTAACTTGACAACATTTTCACGTAAAAGCAATTGAATCATGGTACAGTTACAAATTCTTTACCAGGTTAATTATAACTATCCATTTCTAGGTTAGCAACTATCCTGTGCCAAACATGTGGTATATCATTTAGAAGCATACAATAGTAACCATAGCAGGTATTGTAATTCCATATTCATCCAAACCATCATGTTTCATAACACAATTGCTACGATGTTGGGACTAGCCAAGTTTCTCACTATCCGGGAGAGACGGCGATTCGAATCAATTTCAACCAGCTAGGAATTTATTCCTAACACAAACATAGGTCTACCAGCCATGATAGCCTTAGGTCACCTTTGGTACAACTCAGGTACATATTTCGTGGGTCCGTACTGCGCCGCACAATCTAGAACACCAAATGCCAGGATGCTCAGGCCAAGCCTGCCCTTGGGCTCAGTCTGATCGTTCCCCAAAAGGAGCGCACAACAGAACGGTTCCCGGCCTGAGTTGAATTACTCGGCTTCGCGGTCGGAACGAGTTATCCGGCTAGCTAAGTGAGAGGCATGTGTTCAATCTTATCAAAAGTGCCAACAATGGTACGGTCCTTAATCGACATAGATGAGGATAGATCCACACCCAAGACCTCCATGTCTTGTTGCTTCTCTATCGACTTCCTGTCCGGTCTCGATTTACTTTTACTCCATGGTTCTGTTCCACGATAGCAGATATAGCCAACCGTGCTCCGGTATCCACCTACATCTCGCAAGTGATAGGACATCACCTAACTTCTACTGGTCTAAGCATGGCTAAGCATATATTTGATCCTGGACCTATACCGGTTAAAGGGTTAATATCTGGACAAGGAATTTACATGCATCAAGTGGTTCCATTCAACTCTTATAACCTAATGCATCAATCATAAGTACGTAAGTAAACATTTGTAAATTACTAGGAGACTTATAATGCTCCGGGGCTTGCCTCACAGAAAGGAAGTAGGGCGGTGGTCAGGACACTCCAAAAGCTCTTTAGGGTTCTGCTCCACGCCTTTGGGAGTTGCGGCTTGCGGATCCTCCTGCTGATTTCCCTTCCTCTGCTTCTTCGAATTCCAGCAACGTGATCTCTTCCTCCGATCCTAGATGCATGAGTATGGCATAAGTATTACGAATGCATATATGTTAACAAGTGCATCATGTTTATTGAGTAGGTGCATATCTCTTCTCGATTATTTAATTAACTATTTCCACAATGCATCGATTATGCCACAAAATAGTAGCTACTTGTTTCACTCATAACTGGAGTTCTACTAATCCAAACACAGTGATCCTAGACTTTCTGGAAAGCTTATCAAATTCTCTACAACTTTGTTATTAACTATTTTTACAGTACACATCATTTCCAACATGCAATTCATCAAACTCTAGAATCTGTCCGGAAACTATTCAACATGCAATACAAAGTAACAATACTTCTACTTCATGTAATCATTCCAAATTTGACAACATAAAACCTACCAACAGTTTAAGCATACCAAATCCATTTAAGATAATATAATGGTGAAGCCCAAACTATTTATTTAAATGTCTTTATTATTTTATTTAGATATCTAGGTTAAATAATAAACATATATCAGATATGTTTCAAAAATTCTTAAAAATTTACAGTGCCTTACTAATGCAATCAAAGGACTACTATTAAAATTTCATGTCATTTTGCCAAGTATAACATCCTATACAAAAATGACAAGGCAGCAAGGCTTGAAATAGCATAAATGGAAAACCTTATTGAAATGTGTCAAGCAACAGATTTCCTATTTTTCTTAGCATCCATATACTACTAGGATTACCTCCAAAAATTTTCATGAATTTTGGATTCATAAATAATTTATAAAAATTTACACAAGGATTAACTATTCATAAAAAAATCTATAACTATAGATCTACACATGCACTAGTCCTCAAATTTTTACCAGAGTTCATATATGCTAAGACTAGCTTACCACAAAAATTTCATAATTTTTGGAGCACAGGAACTCTAGATATAAAATAAACAAATTTGAATACATTCAAAAGTACATTTCAAATCCTTATTTAAATCTCCAAAAATTTCTACTGTAAATGTTAAAAACATATTTTTCCTAAATACTACACTTCATAAGGAACACTAACCAATTTATTTCACAATTTTTGGAGCTATCAAACTGAATATATAAAAATCACAAAAGAATTCCAAAAATTGGATCAAATGAACTATCACACACTCTAAGTGTCGCTGACCGGTGGGACCCGCTGGTCAGGGGACCCCACGAGTCAGTGACTCAAAATAGGGCAGCGGCGCTATACAGCACTGGCGCGGCTAGAGCTCGTCGCCGGTGAGTTCTCCGGCGAAACCACGGGCACCATCGTGATCTACTACTCAAGACACGTCGGATGGTTTAGGTGGTGACAGTGCTAGTGCGGCGAAGCATGATCGTCGCCGGCCATGATGGCATGGCGGCGCTGCGCAACTCTGTGCCGGCTGTATCCGACCATGGGAAAGCTAGGAGAGGCATGCAATAGTACCACGGCGTCCTAGTGACTTTATTTCAGCAACAAACGCTTCACGCAAAGCTCCGAGGACGCTTGACCACGGCGCGGTGGTGCAGGGGTTAGAACACGGCGGCGTGGGTTGTCGTGTTCTATGCCAGCGGGATCACTAACGACGGTAACGTCTTAGCACCGGCTAATACACGTCTTGACCAAATGCTAACGCTCAAAATCAAAGGAAAAACGCAGATGAGCCGAGCCATGGCCAGCTTGCCGTGGAGGCGGCCATGGCGACCGAGAACTTTGGCGAGAAAGGAAATGGCGAATACGCCCTCACCAAAGCGTGATAGCCGCTGCAATCAAGACGAGGGGTGGAGGGAGGTGTGGCGTAGCTATGGGCGAGATGGAGGCAGTGGTGGTGCGACGTAGCGCACGTGAGGCAATGGCGGAGGCGGTGCTGTGCTCGGCGGCGTTGCCTGGTTCCGCGGCGAGAGCAAGGGAGGGCGCTGGAGAGGGAGAGAGCTGGCGTGAGCGAGTGGAAATGGAGCGGGCACACGCTGGGGAGTTGAAGGCGCGCGTCTGCCTGCCTTGGCCGCGCTAGGCAGAGCGCCGGCGACGCACAGCCAGCCTCGCATCCACGCGGCGGCCAAGACCTAAACTGGTCGGCCACTGAAGATTACGATTTAGTTTGTTTAGACCCGAACGGTGATGCCTGACAGCGCATTTTCGAGTCGATCAAGCTCTTAATCCGTGGACTTCTAGCCAAAACTTCCTAAACCAAAGTTGAAGACCGAAGTACTAGCTACAATTCTTGTGCAAAGAACTAGTTCTAATTCGCAACAGAAATGGAGTAAAATCACCCTAAATATCGGCTGTCAGTCAGTCAAGGTTCATGACTTAGCAAAAATTTGCTAAGTGTTGCAAATGTTGATTTCTCTGATTTTTGTGATCCAAATTCACACATGTTAGGAGCTGAATCAGTCAAAGACCCAAAAATAAAAGTTGTTCCTTATGTCAAACACTACAACTTTGCTTTAGTGATCTCCTCCATGCAAGGTCTCTAACACTTAGTTCAAACTTGGTCAAACAAGCTATATTCCATAGATGGTACATACTTAAACTATGACTTAATGATCTAATTAGCCCTAGCCCTAAATACCAAAGTTGTTCATGATGATATTCTAAACATGTTTAAGCTATTTGCAAGGTCACACAATCATCTACATGTTTACACTCATGATCATATGCACATACACATGGAAACATGAAATAATAAGAATGTTGCATACGTTTCAATCAAATGTTTCAAGTGTCAAAGCTTATATATATATGAATGCTTTATGATCATGCTCATGCTATGCAAGTCAAGTTATGCAAGGCTAACACCCGAGGTGTTACAGCCTGGCACAAAGAGAATGTGTTGAGAGCGTGATAGGTGGAGCTAGAGCAGCAAGTGGCAGTTGCCGAAGAGTACAATGACCATCTCCATGAGGAGGTTCACCTGTTACACAATCAACTTCACCCTCTCCTACAACCTGATGATGAGGATGAGATGGGCTCTGGTGTCATCATGGCTGAAGATGATGATGGCATTAAGGTCAATGGACCTGAGGACATTCCACCTGATGAGGAGGAAGATGAGGAGTTAGAGTCTGCTAGTGATGAAGATGGAGGAGAGATATTCAACACTGACTCCGAGGACAATGCGTAGTTTAGCTTACTACTTAGCTAATGCGCTAAAGCTAGTCTTTTGTTGATCATCATGCATGAACGAGTAGCTTTGTAATAAGTTAATTGTTGGGATGTAATATCGGGTCCTATGTTATTTTGGACGCAAGTTTGGAACCACTATGGCTTGGATGTAACTTATCAAACGTGTTATGCTCCACGTATGTGAGCTTTTGCTGAATTTCGTCTTTGCGGTTTATGGATCTCGTTGTTGGTTAAGTTCATCGCATTTATGTGTCAATTGATGCGCTTGATGAGTTGTGTGATTGTGATGAATGATTGTGCCTCTGTTGATTATAAATGCATTCTCTCCAATGGAATCAGTTTGGCATAATTATAAAATTCATCTACAAAAGTTTCCACAGCGTCAGTGCTCATCGGCTATACCTTTTGCAGATGGCTTATAACCTTCGTCGCGGTCATAGCATGGGAGATGAGGAACAACCACCTCCTCCACCGCCCACACCAGCTGAGCTAATGCAGACAGTCGTGGAAAGTCAGCGCATGCTAGCTGAGGCTATGCGCCATATGGCTAACCATGAGGATCAGCATGTTCGCCAGGGACCCGAGCCAAACCAGTACAACAGCTTTAAGGACTTCATGGACACAAAGCCTCCTATCTTTAGAGAGGTAGAAGAACCATTACAAGCTGATAAATGGTTGAGCATGATAGAGCAAAGGTTTGGATTGCTCCATTTGACAGAAGGCATGAAGGCTTCATATGCAGGACACCAGCTCCAAGGCCCTGCAGGCATCTGGTGGACCCATCATAGGACCACCTTCCCTGCTAACATTGAGATCATTTGGGACTAGTTCCAGGTAGCTTTCAGGGGACACTTTATCCCTCCTGGTCTCATGGCCATTAAGCATACCGAGTTTATGAAGTTAACCCAAGGCAACAAGAGTCTTAATGAATACCTCCAGGCATTCAACAACCTAGCAAGGTATGCTCCTGAGTTCATGGATACTGACGCCAAAAGAATAGCTAGTTTCAAGAGGGGACTTTCCCCAAAACTGATGAAGTCTATGGGCAACTGCAAGTGTGTCACCTTCAATGAGTTTATCAGTGACACCCTGACTCAGGAGAACAATGATAAGATATATGCTGCTTCCAAGACCCGTAAAAGAAACTTTGAGGCAGGTGCTTCTCAGTCTAAGGCTCCAATGGTATCCAAGACCTAGTACCGTCCACCCAATGCTAATGTCCGGTACCGCCCACCTTAGAAAAAGAATCAAGCTAAAACTGGTTTCCGCAAGGGGTACACAATTTCCTTGCCAAAGAATACCTCTAGGCAGGGTAGCTCCAATGCCCCACCAGCCAACAGGCCATGCTGGAACTGTAACCAGCCAGGTCATTGGGCAAATAAGTGTCCCTATCCTTCCAAGTAGAATGCTCAAGGAAACGTCCATCAGGGGCGTGTTCACTACACGACTGTGGAGGAAATTCCTGCTGGTGAAGTGGTCACCGCTGGTAAGTTCCTTGTTAATGATCACCCTGTAGTTGTGCTCTTTGATTCAGGTGCTTCACATTCCTTTATAAGTTCTACTTTCGCATCTAAGCATAAGACGAATGTGATTACAATTGTCAAGGGTGGTTATTGTATTAGTGCTGCTGGAAATAATATCCTAACTAACCAAGTAGTTAAAGATGTAAAGATTGAGATTGGGGATCGAGAGTTCCTTATGGATCTTGTAGTTCTACCGGGGGTAGGAATCGATGTAATCCTAGGAATGAAGTGGATGAGCGGGAATGGAGTGTTGATCGATACATCAACCCGTGTGGTAATGTTGAGGAATCCTATGGATAAGAAGGGTTTTCTAGTGTAGTTACCTCGTGATATCTCTATCCACAATATAGCCAATGCTACCCTAGCCAAAGCCATTGAGGATCTACCGGTTGTCTATGAGTTTCCAGATGTCTTCCCTGATGACTTGCCTGGATTACCTCTGGACCGTGATGTAGAATTCAAGATAGAACTCATTCTAGGTACGGCTCCTATTTCTCGAAGGCCCTATAGAATGCTGCCCAATGAGTTGGCTAAGCTGAAGAGTCAGTTGAATGAGCTATTGAAGAAAGGTTTGATTCGACCTAGTTCTTCTCCTTGGGGTTGTCCAGCAATATTTGTGAAGAAGAAGGACGAGTCTCTGTGCATGTGCGTGGATTATCACCCCCTTAATGCTATTACTATCAAGAACAAATACCCTCTTCCTCGCATCGATATTCTATTTGATTAGCTCTCCAAAGCTAAGGTATTCTCCAAGATCGATTTGAGGTCTGGCTACCATTAGATCAAAAATCGTCCTGAAGATATACCAAAGACAGCTTTCTCTACTCGTTATGGCTTGTTCGAATACCTCATCATGTCCTTTGGGTTGACAAATGCTCTGGCACACTTTATGTACCTGATGAATTCTGTATTCATGCCAGAATTGGACAAGTTTGTCATCGTGTTCATTGATGATATCCTTGTATATTCTCAGAATGAAGAAAAGCATGCTGAACATCTGAGAATTGTTTTAACTTGGTTACGTGACAACCAGCTTTATGCTAAGTTCAGCAAGTGCGAATTCTGGTTGAACAAGATACCTTTTCTAGGTCATGTGTTATCTGGTGATGGAATTTCGGTTGACCCTACTAAGGTGCAAGAAGTCCTAGAGTGGAAGGCACCTACTACGGTCATGGAAGTCCAAAGTTTCCTAGGTTTGGCTGGCTACTATCGTCGCTTTATCCCGGATTTCTCAAAAATCACCAAGCCCATGACTCGACTACTTCAAAAAGATGAGAAGTTTGTATGGACTCCGAAGTGTGAAGAGGCTTTCCACACTTTGCGGACCTTACTAACCTCTGCTCCTGTATTGGCACAACCTAACATCGAGAAGCCTTTTGATGTCTACTGTGATGCATGTGGCACCAGTTTAGGGTGTGTTCTTATGCAGGAGGGCCAAGTAATTGCTTATGCTTCGCGCCAGCTTCGAAAACATGAAGTCAACTATCCTACCCATGACTTAGAGCTAGCCATAGTTGTTCATGCCCTGAAGATTTGGAGACATTACTTGTTGGGTAATGTGTGCAACATCTATACTGACCATAAAAGCCTCAAGTATATCTTTACTCAACCTGAGTTGAACATGCGTCAACGGCGATGGTTAGAGTTAATTAAAGACTACAACCTTCAAGTGCACTACCATCCTGGTAAGGCAAATGTGGTTGCTGATGTCTTAAGCAGAAAGGCCCATTGCAATTCCTTAGTTAGTGAAGACTTTCATCTGGCACACCTCCTTCATCCTAAAGTACTCCACAATATCATTGTGGATTGCTCTCTTAGAAGTCGAATTATCGAACTCTAGAAGACTGATGTGGGTGTGTTTCACATCAAGCGGAAGATGAAAGAGAAAGAGACCAAGCACTTTAGGGTCGATGATAAAGGAATTCTCTGGTTTAATGATAGGCTTGTGGTACCCAAAGACAAAGAACTTAGAAATCAAATTATGGCTAAAGCCCATTCTTCTAAATTGTCCATCCATCCTGGTAGCAGTAAAATGTATCAAGATCTCAAGCTATATTATTGGTGGACCAAGATGAAGAAAGAAATCGTAGCCTACGTGGCAAGGTGCGATAACTGTTGCAGAGTCAAGGCTATTCACATAAGGCCCGGATTATTGCAGCCACTCTCTATTCCTGGCTAGAAGTGGGAAGAAATTAGCATGGATTTCATTATTGGACTACCCACTACCAACAAGGGTTGTGATTCCATCTGGGTTATCATAGATCGTCTAACTAAATCTGCTCACTTTATTTCGGTCAAGTCTACCTATCACCCACACAATTATGCTGAGATTTATTTTCAACAAGTGGTACGTCTCCATGGTGTACCCAAATCCATTGTTTTAGATAGAGGACCGCAATTCACGGCTCACTTTTGGGAGTGCTTACATCAGAATCTTGGCACTCATTTAATCTGCAGTTCTGCCTATCATCCGCAAACATCAGGACAGACTGAGCGTGTTAATCAAATTCTTGAAGACATGCTTAGAGCTTGTCTTATCTCTTGCAAAGGCTCTTGGGAGGACTGGTTACCACTCGCTGAATTCTCTTATAACAATAGTTATCAAGAGAGTATCAAAATGGCTCCTTTTGAAGCTCTTTATGGCCGTAAGTGTAGAACTCCTTTGAACTGGGTAGAACCTAGGGAAAGAAGATTCTATGGTATTGACTTTGTAAAAGAAGCCGAAGAGCAAGTCCAAACTATACAGAAGAATATGACTGCCGCACAGGCTAGACAAAAGAGCTACGCTGACAAGAGAAGAAAACTTATTGAGTTTGAAGTAGGTGATCATGTTTATCTGAAGGTATCCCCTATGAAAGGAGTCAAGCGTTTTGGAATTAAAAGGAAGCTGGAGCCTTAATATGTTGGACCTTACCGCATTATCGAGAAAAGTGGAAGAGTAGCCTATAAATCGATCTACCACGTGAAATGGGAGCTATATTCCTAGTATTCCATGTGTCCCAACTGAAGAAGTGTCTTCGTAGTCCCGAGGAAAGAATAGTAACAAGGAAAGTCAACTTGAAATCTGATCTTTCTTATGAGGAGAAGCCCATGCAAGTTCTGGATACTCAAGAAAGAGTGACTCGTACATGAGTAGTTAAGTTATACAAGGTAGTTTGGAGTAATCATAGCAAACGGGATGCAACCTGGGAGCGGGAAGATTATTTAAAGAAAAACTATCCGGCTTTCTATGCTGATTGGTACGCTTTCCAAATCTTGGGACGAGATTTTTCTAAGGGGGGAGGGCTGTAACACCCTAGGTGTTTGGCTTCCACTAATTGCATTTCATCTCATAAACATATGCATCATCTATGTCATCATGCCATTATCATTGAAACATACATATGCAACATTCGCATATTCTGTTTGTTTCATACTTTATTGCTTATGAATGGTGGTAGTGCAACATGTGAATGCAACATGGATTTCTCATACCTTGAAACATGGCAACATGGTAGTAATGTGACAAGTATAAAATAACAACAAAGTCACGAAACATGTGAAACATTGCATTGCAACATTTGGGTGAAATGCTTGTTTTGTTGTTTCATCACATGTGATCATTTGAATTGGTATAACAATTGTGTAAAGTGGTTGATCATGGTCTAATACACCTTAACTACACTTAGGTTAATTGTTTGGACATTGTTCATGTAGATCAAAATGACAAAATTGCCCATTGGGAGAGGTTTGACTTGAATTGACCCTTAGAGTGCCATAGTTTGACTGATTCAAAAGACCAACTTAGAGACTTTGCATGGCTATGCACTCTTTACCAAAGTTGTAGCTAATTTATCAAGGAACAAGAGTTGTTTTATGATCAACTCATGAAAATGTGTGGAACAACCTCAAACATGGCCCACAAGTCAAAATTGAAGGCTGATTCAAACACTTGAAAAATTTCTAAGTGTTATAACTGGATTCAGTTTCGTGTACCCAACTTTTTCACCTTGTATCTCCCTAACAAAGCCAAACCAGCTCGAGCTCCAATAATAAGAGTTGTAGTTCACATATAGATGATCAACTTTGTTAACTATGGCATAACCTAGATCGTCATAGATTAGGAGCTAATCACCGTCAAACTTGCTCTGTCAGTCGGGTCAATGGATGACTGAATCGCGTTTCAGACCAGCTACAGTGCTGGCCATTTTAGAAAACCTCCGATGCGTGTACGCCATGCGTCGCCAGTCGCCTGCTCATGCTGCCACGCACCACGGATGCCCTGGCATGGCCGGCCACGACTTGAGCTCGCCAACACGCCTGTCAACCAGCTCCTCAGTTCCATTTCCATTTCCTCCGCTCGCCCATAGCTCCGCAGCAACAGAGCAACCGCCATCCGCCATTCCTGACCGAGCATCGCCGTCGTCATGCATGCTCATTGCTGCAAAAATGCGCCAGCCATCTCGCTGCTAGCCTCGTCGTGATCCCCTCTACCTCCTCCACCCCACCGTCGATCTAATTGTGCCTTGGTAAGGGCGAAATCATAGTTTCCTTCCACCGCCGCCATGGCTGACCTCACCGGCGTTGTTGCTCCATGCGGACAACCGCCACCGTGACCCTCCCATCCTCTTCTCTCCCTTGCGCTAGGTCCAGTGAATACCACTGATGCTCGTAGGGTCATCCTTTAGGTCTGCGACGCCGTCGTCTCGCCGGAGCCGGCCATGCCGTGGCCGCACGCCGCCGTGGCCGTCGCCACCCCCTCTAGCTGCGACCATAGCTTCAATTGAGGGCACTACTAGATGCACACTGATGTGGTGAACGCCGTAGCACCATCGGGTTTGCTGGAAGAGTCATCGGCGATGAGCTTCGCCGCCGCCCTGTTCTCCTCCCCTGTTTGTCTCTCTATCGCGTGGGACCCGCACGTCAGTCACTGACGCACGCAGGCGGGAGCCTGGCTAGGCTGCGCCATTTCTGGGCTGCGCCTACGCCTGCTCCGCGGGCCACCGTTTCTTCGGGCCGGCCCACCAGTAGTTGAATAGGTTTTCTTATTTTATTTTGTTTTATTATTTCACATATTTGTGTACACATTCAAAAATATGTAGCTCTTAGAGGGTAGATCCAAATGATGTGGTTCTAATTTTGTTGAGTTCATAATAATGTCTAGTTTCTACTAAAAATATAATCCATGCCATGTTCTGTTATGAAAATGGGAGTTTCTATTTATCTCTTTTAATCATGCAAGAAATAGGGGTAATTATATCTTTTTCTAGGTAGCTCCAAATGGTAGGAAATTTTTATGGTGTATTGCTCATATCATGAATAGCTTGTAGTTAAATTTTTATATATTTTGGACATTGTATGTAGGAGATAGAAAATTATCTTGTTTGCATGAGTGGATCTTGAGTGAATTTTCATAATTTTTCTATAGATCTAGTTAGAGTAAAAATTGGTGAGTGCTATTCTTATGCTAGAATGAGGCTAGGAAAAATGAGAAATCTGTTGCTTGACACTTTTCAAAAGAGTTTCCTAATTATGCTAAAAATAGACATGCCACCTATTATTTTGGGTACAGCAAGTTCTACTTGCCCAATGGCTTTGAAATTTTTATGGTAGTCTATGTGAAGCATGAGATAGCTATTGTCATTTTTGTAGATTTTTATGAATAGCTTGACTATATATTGCTTTAATCACCTAATTAACTAAATAAATTTAAAAAAAGATATTAAATAATTTATTTAGAAGTTGGCACTATACTTTCTAGTGTTCCTCTGGTATGTGCAACAAGTTGGTAAACTTGGTTTGGTCAAATTAGGCTTTTGCATCATCATTTAATAATTCAGTTAGTAACCCTATCATTTCTGGATAGATTCCAGATTTACTAGATTTCGATTTGGTTAACATAAGAATCATGCTGTGATGTTTACAATTGATTTGTAGAGAATTTCATGAGCTTTCCAGAATGTCCTTATGCAAGTCATTTGGAATTATGGAACTCTGGTTGTGATTTAATTAAGGGACTACTTGTGTGCATATGAACCTTTAAATGTTAATTTATGTATGCCTTTACTATTTCTAAGTTTGTGGTAATATTCCTAGGTGTTAGGCCTTTAACTGAAGATGAGCATCTTTATCTTAGGTTATGCAAGTTAGGTAAGTAGATCTCGTTCTTCAAGTTAAGTGAGATACATGTTTTAAAGTGATTTGAATAGAACTATTCTTACTCGGTAAACGAGTGTCTAGTGATGCTTTCGTAAACACTTACTGTGAGTTATTCATCATGAGCATCATGTCATTCTTTATGCATCCATGATATTTATCTCGTGCACCGGCATACAATAGGTGTACCAGAGGGAGTAACACTGCTGGAATTCGAGGAACCGAGCGAGCAGCAGCAGCCGACACCGGAGGTTCAAGAGGTGTCGCCTTCTGGAGAAGTGCCAGATGAGGTCGCCATTGAGTGCCCGGATCACCGTCCATGCAACTTTGTGAAAGGCAAGCCCCAGAGCATATTAAGCCTCCTAATTTCTAAAATATAGTTACAGTATTATTGTTACATATATTGTTGCATTAAGTTTAGGTGTTGGATGCAAACACTTGCTGCATTGGTTATCCAATCCTTGTCTAGATATTGATACCCTAAATCCTATGTAGCTCAGGCTCGTGTAGTGCTTAGCCCTACTTTAACATGGTAGAAGTCAAGTGATTTCCTGTCACCTACGAGATATAGGAAGATACATATGGCACGGTTGGCTATATTTGCTATCGTGGAAAAGAACCAGTCTTAATTTGAAATGAAGACCGGGTGGAGGCTTGCCGGTTTGTAGTGACTCCGTCTGTGTCGATTAAGGACTAAATCTTGGAGCATTTCCTGTTCATGTTGAACGCATGCCTCTCTCTTAGTTGGCCGTGTCCGAAGACCGACCGCAAAGCCGAGTAGCTCAACTCAGGCCGGGAGTCGATAAGTATAAAGTACGCCTCAGAAGGGAGCCGTAGGCGTGAGTCCAAGGGTAGGTGATTTAAAAGTCCTGATCGTCCTGGCAGAAGGGTAATCCCTGAGAGCGCTGGCGCTGATCGAACCCACGAATTTGGTTCCTGAGTTGTCCCAAAGGTAACCCATGGCTACCCTTGCTAAGTATGCCAGGGTGAGAGTTAGGAATACCCCCTCAGCTGAGTTGTAATTTAATTCGAGTCGCCATCTCTCCCGGTTAGTGAGAACTTGACGGGCTTATCTCCAAAGTAGATACACTAAATAACATAATGGTTCGGAAATGATGATATGATGATGACAGCCTTATTATACCTGCTATGGTTAATATTGTTTGCTCCTATTAAGTGAGTGCTCTAGTACAGGTGCTAATCTAGTGGACAGGTAAATGATGATAAGCTTGATGCTCAGTTTAAATTGGTTACTATAATCATAAGCTCTTTTATGCAACTGTGTCAAGCTAGCCCACCTGAAAAGCCTTGCATGATCCTTGGTGTCTTTGATTTCTGGTTTTGACGGGTAAGTCTAGCTGAGTACCTTCTCGTACTCAAGGTTTATCTCCCACCTATTGCAGATGACTAGTTCTACTTTGGTTGCTGCAAGTACTGCCTTCTCCTAGCTGGGGATAAAGACTAGACCGTTGGGCATGGTTTCTACTAGTTCTCGTACCTGATAATGCTTTTGTGGGACATGACTCAGACTTGGCAATGTATTTGAAAACTATGATGTTTTGTACTAAACTATATTGCTTCCGCACACTCAAACTTGGTTTGTAATATGTTATGTGAACTCTGATGGATGTAATTCGAATGCTACTTGTGAAATGTTGTAACAAATGATGTGTTGTGTTGAATCACTATGGTCTTGGTTTCTATGTCGAGAGTTGGTTGAAATCCTTCATGATTTCCGGACTACTGGGATTATGGGAGCTTAAGTACAGGAATTTGATCGCTTTGGTGATTGTTTTTTGTACTTATGTTCTTATGATTTGGTCAGTTCTATTACAATAGGCTCCATGTACACACCCATATTACTCCCCGGGTGTCTAGGAATTATCAACGACAAGAAGACGTTATGCCATTGAAAGGAGATGCTGGGGGGGGAGATTTAGGGGGATAACAAACACGGGCCAACATGTGTATGGGGTAGACAACTGTCCATAAGGATTGAACCCATCTGTTGCCAGCGCGACATGTACATTACGAGCCTCAGCAGCTTTGTCAGGATGTTTGTCATTAAAGTACGTCCATGCTTTGGCATCGGACGGATGCACCATCGTCCATGGCTTGTACCGTACACCTTCTTTATGCCATGTCATCTGTTTCGCGGATTCCTCGGTCATAAAAAGTCGTTGGATCCTCGGCACAAACAGAAGGTGCCGTAGGACTTTCACGGGGATCGTAAGCTGCCTCTTCTGGCCATCTCCAGAGTCTACCTCCAGGTACCTTGAGGATTTACACTTCGGATAGTACTTTGCATCCTTGTGATCTTTCCTAAATAAGATGCACCCCTTCGGACAAACATGTATCTTGTCATATGGCATCTTAAGCATACGAAGTAGTTTCTGTGACTCGTGCAAGTTCTTCGGCAGAATGTGCTTCTCCAGTAGCATGCTGCCAAACACGGCCAACATCTTATCAAAGCCTTCGCGACTTAGATTTAACTCGGCCTTCAACCCCATAACACGTCCAATGGCATCCAGCTAAGAAACCATTGTACTCTCATGAAGGGGTTTCTATGCCGAGTCCAACATTTCATAGAAGGCCTTAGCGGCTTCCTCCATCTCCTCCTTCTCACGTCCTTCTGCGAAGTGAGCTTGGTGAGTGTCATCTAGCATGTCTGCTACTCCAGCATCATCATCAAAAGCCTCGAGGCGTGGTCTCACCACCTCTGCTCTTATACGATATGCTTCACCATGGTGGATCCACCGGTGGTAGCTAGCTGTATAACCATTGTACACAAGATGTTTACCCATGGTCACCTTGTCTACCCTTCTATTGTTGTCACATTTGCTACATGGACACCAAAGTTTAGAATGTCCTTTAGCTACACCCGAGCTCCATGCATGTTCCAAGAAAGCATCTGTCCCATTCACCCACTCAATGTCAAAGTCAATCATGCTTCTCCGGCCCATGTACATCCACTGACGGTCTTCCATCCTTCCACATATACAGAACATAGTAATGTAACCATCAATTGCATCTACGCGGTGCTCCTACTCTCTAATAGGTGAGGATAGGTCCTAATCTCACCCGCGGATGTGTAGATGAGGTTAGTTTCCATGCTCCGCTCCCTATCTGAGACAGAATTTCGGCAGCACCTCCCCGCTGTTCTCCCAATGCACGTCCTACAAGGGAGAGTGTGTATCCGGAGAACAACAGGGGTGATGCCGAAACACCATCTCGGACCGAAGCGGACCATGGAAACTAACTTATCTATGCATCCGTGGGCTGTCTAAAAAATGTGGACAATCCGAAACAGATACGGTCGCAGATATACAAAGATCTGTATACCTCCAACCGTATCTCTTTCGGACGGGAGACACCTAACTAGGTTACGTGACCAAAGACCACATACGGATAGAGGGGTTATACCTAGGGTTCCAGTGAGGTCAGGGTAGCGGGGCGGTGGAGAGTCGGTGCAGTGGCGAGTCGACGTGGTGCAGGAAGACCCGCAGCACCGACGAAGACGATCGGGGTCACTAAGTCCCTCCCACAGGTCCTCCTACAAAAAAGGGCAAAAATGGTTAGTGTCGACTCAAAATTTCGGCAGCACCTCCCCTACATGGGGAGGTTCCCAAAACCTGCAAAAAACATGGCACAAAGGCCAACAACCACATATATACCAAATATGGGCACGAAGGCCAACAACCACCAATATATCAAGAGGAGCCATGTATTTTAGTTCTCTTTCCATTCAGATGAAAGTATGGAAGTAGTACAACAACAATTACTACTAACCCTACAACTACTACTAAAACTACTACTAACAACTACTTAACTACTAACAGTACTAATACTAAGAACTACTTAACTATTAACAACTACTACTACTAACCACTACTACTTACTAACTACTACTATTTACTAACTACTACTACTACTAACCCTACAACTAACACTACTAACTAATACTACTAACCACTACTACTTACTAACTACTACTATTTACTAACTACTACTACTACTAACCCTACAACTAACACTACTAACTACTACTACTAACACTACAACTAACTACTACTAACTACTAACTACTACTACTACTACTAACCCTACAAGGGTAGGGCTTACCTTGGCGGCAAGAACGACAAGAGCGAGGGCCGACGATGACGGTGAGGATGACAGTAGCAGCGCGAGGATCAACGGGCGGTCAGAACGAAGCGAGGATCGACGGGCGGTCGGGTCGGCACCTTCCTCTTCTTCCTCCTCCCCTTTCTCTTTCTTCCTCTTCCTCCTCCCCCTTCTCTTTTTTCCTCCTCCCCCTTCTCTTTCTTCCTCTTGCTCCTCTCCTTCTCCCTCTACTGGCCGGCCACAGGGGCGCGGGCGCGGGGCGCGGGCACGGGGCCGTTGGGCCGCCGGGGCCGGGCGAGAGCGCCGGTCGGGCACCGGTGAGCTCGGGGCAGGGGCGCCGGGGCTGGACGGGGGCGTCGGGGCGGGACGGGGGCGCCGGGGCAGGCCCGGTAGGAGCTCGTCGGCCGGAGGGGGACAACGGCGGGGGCGGCGCGGGCGGCCGGGGGCGGCGGCGGCGCGGCAAGGACGCGGGGGCGCGGGTGGGAGAGAGGAGGGGGTCGGTTGTGATCACATGTGGAGATGTTTGACTTTTAGGCATCCGACGTCACAACTTGCTTTAAACTTTCTCAATTTTTTACCACGGCCTCCACATGCGATAACAAGACACCTCGACAAGTTTCGTGATTTTCGGACTTTGTTTGGATTTTATATAATTTAAATACACTTTTACCGCAAGTACATCGCCATGTTACGACAACAAGATGCTCGTAATTTCATGCGAGTTCCTGGATACGGCCTCAACATACGCCAAACATCATGAATAGCATTTTTTGAATGATCAAATTCCATTATTTCATGTACATGCCGTTCAAATTTGAAATAGTAAAAAAAATTCAACGAAACAAAAATAATTAAGGAAATATAGTAAAAAAACTCAAAATTGTCCCAAATTTTGAAATGGAGTTTCAATTACTGTAGCAAGGCCCAAGAAAAAAATGGGGAGAAAAAAAACAATTTTTTTTAATTTGCCGAGTGCCAACCTTGACACTTGGCAAAGACTGTCTTTGCTGAGCGTCAGGTCAAAGGGCGCTCGGTAAAGGATTTTTTTAAAAAAAATTACAAAAACGGTTAAAAAGTCTTTGCCGAGGGCCTAACGGTGATGCCCTCAGCAAAGATTGACAGTAGAAGACAGACATCGTGTCAGATGGTGTTGCCGAGGGCCGGCCCTTTGCCGAGGGTTTAGCCCTCGGCAAATAATTATTGTTGCCATGTGCTTGTCTTTGCCGAGGGTCTGGTCCTCGGCAAAAACTCTTTGCTGAGTGCTCGATTATTTGCCCTCGACAAAAAGACAGGTCCTCGGCAAAGATACTCTGTCCTGTAGTGTTTGTTGGCACCGCGTACCCCCACTACTATCGTTCCACTATGCAGGGGAGAGGTGTACGAGGCCCACCTCTCATCAGATCCGTTGACAGGAGGAGGGATGTGCCACAATGGTTCACCCAATGCCTGATTGGTGAAGTGATGACGGTTCGCTCGTGCCAAGATTGGAGTAGTGATAGTCCGCCCACGCCTAGATTGGTGTAGTAGTTAGAATCTGCCCATGCCTGGATTGGTAGAGTAGCGACGACAATCGTCCACACTTGTTGGTGTCACCGCCCATTTTGCACATGGTGGCTACATGGCAAGTCATGGCATACCCTATACACATCCTCACTTGTATGAAGGTTGATGGTGGGCCCTTCATCTTGGAGGTGGAGCCAGCGCTCGACCCCTGGCCAACCCAAATTTTTAATAAGGTACCAGGTAGCTGTGCCGAGGGAGGTCAGTTCTGCTAGTCGAATATAGGGAACCACTCAGAAAGAACGGGATCCTCAACCCATCATGGGTTAGCCCCGTTTAGATGCCCTTAAAATCTAAAAAATTTTGTGCAGTATCCGTCACATCGAATCTTATGGTATATGCATGGAGTACTAAATGTAGACGAAAAAAAAACTAATTGCACAGTTGGGTGAGAAATCACGAGACGAAACTTTCAAACTTAATTAGTCCATAATTAGACACTAATTGCCAAATAAAAACGAAAGTGCTACAGTAACTAAAATCCAAAATTTTTTGATCTAAACGAGGCCTTATTTTCACCCTTGCCAGCTTGTTAAATACGAATAAAACTCTGATAGAACTCTCGTTGAGACTTGCCTTAAAAGGCACAAGAAAATCATAGGGGGGATTTTTATGTGCCATTAAAAAAGATCGCAATGCCCTGTGTATTTTTTAGAAAAGTTCAGCGGTCTTCAGCCCCACTGCTTCAACTTTTTTTGTGCCCTTCATGTCACTACCGTCAGTTTGGACTCTAACACCGTCAAACTACAGGTGTGAAAAAACAAAAATACCCTTAAGTTTAAATATGTCATTAATTTTTTTAGCATCTTAACGACTTTAAATGAAAAAACTCAAAATTAGAAAGTTGCAGATCCCGTCGAGATCTATAATTTTTATATAAAAATTATCTTCATTTAATTTCACCAAAAAAAATGATTTGTCATGATTAATATATCTTAGAAAAATCATATCTTTTTTTGCAGAATTAAATAAAAATAATTTTTATATGAAAATTATAGATCTCGACGAGATCTACAACTTTCTAGTTTTGAGTTTTTTCATTTGAAGTCGTTAAGATGCTAAAAAAATTAATGATATATTTAGACTTAAGAGTATTTTCGACTTTTCACACATGTAGTTTGACGGCGTTAGAGCCTAAATTGACGGTAGTGGCATGGAGGGCACAAAAAAATTGAAGCACTTTTCTAGAGGCACACAGAGCATTGCGATCTTTTCTAATGACACAAAAGGAATTCCCCCAAAATCATAGACCAAATTTGGTATCTGCTCTCTAGTCTAGATATAGCGGGTGTTTAGGACTGCACCACTCCTATTTTTTCCGCTTAAAACACCCCTAATTTCGAAAACTCCGCTCCAAGGAAAATATAGAGTTGAGGACCAACTTTACCTTTTTTTATAGACTACCTCAAGTAGTAATCTATTTTTTTTTTTTAGTTTTGTACTCCCACGTGAAGTTGGGGCACCTTCCCATCTGTTCGACTCCCTCCTGACTCCCGTACGCACGCGTCGCGTTTCTTCCCTGCGCCGCCAGTCTTCTTCCACCGCCGCCGCTCTTCATCCCTACCCCTGCCGCTCCTCTTCCAGGGCTCCAGCGCCGGCGTCATGGATGGCTCGGAGCCCCAAGACGATGGCCATATTCCGGATGAGCTCGTGTTTGGGTAGCACATGTTCCCCAACTACGGGCATCCTACATCGGCGCCCAGAGTCGGGCTCCCTCTTCCTCCTCCAGCCATGGCACCGCCGGCCCCCTACGGCGCGCCCCTGGCTCCGCCCCCCTTCAGCGCGTCCTCGGCTCCGGCCCCATACGGCGTGCCCCCCAGGTCCAGCCTCCTACGGCGCGCCCTCACCTTCGGCCCCCTACGGCGCGCCCCTGCCTTCGGTCTCCTATGGCGCGCCCACAGGCCCTTGCGGTGGCGGGCAAGCCACTGGCGGACAGGGCAATGGAGGCCAAGGCATTGCTACGAGCCGACCAAGCGCCACGGTGGGCACTGGAAGGAAGCGGGCTGCACCAGCAAAGAAGAGGGACGAGCAGGTATTGATTTGCCTGCGTTGATTGCTTGTGTTGATTGTACAATCCTTGCATATATTCAGAAAACAGAAATTGTGTCACAGTAGATTGTCTGCAATGCTTGAACGTATTATTGTAACATATGGTCAGGGTGATCAAATGGAATGGACTGATTCAAATGTGACAATTGCTTGTGAGTTGATGGCTGAACAAGTTAGGAAGGGGAATCGTCCAAACACGCATTTGAACTGTGTAGGTTAGTATCTGATAGGTTCTTCCAGCTTACCGGAATCAAGTTGTGGAAGACGCAAATAAATAACAAGTGGGATAAGTTAAAGAATGATTTTACTACTTGGCTATCTTTGTCCTTATAAGGGTGAGAGGTATCATATTCCCGAATGGCATAGAGGAACGGAACCGACCTGAGGAAAGGTTCAAGGTTCAATCACATCCACTCTTCTATCTGTGAAGTTAGTGAGAGATCATTTGGACTTCCTAAAATGAAGTGGCAAATTCTCTACGAGATGCCTCCGTACCCGATTTTCAAGCAAAAATGATTGTTGTGGCTACTATGGTGCTTCATAACTTCATTCGTGAGCATGATGGTGTCGACTTGGACTTTGCTCGGTTCGATCGCAATCCAAATTTTGTTCCAACAATCCCAGAAAGGTATAACAAATATATAGCCCCATCAAATAAGTCTACTACATAACCCAACGTTTCCTACTACGGATGATTCCATGATGAGTTGGCCACCGCTCTCTCTTGCTGAGGCTAGAATTATTGGAACACTTCGATTCGTAGTGGTTGTGCTTACCTATGGACAATTATTTGTATTTGAATTATGGCCTTTGTTTAATTTTCTATCATTTACAATTTATTGGACAATTATTTGTATTTCAATTATGGCCTCTGTTAATTTTCTATCATTTGTTTTCTATTTTCCTCGAAAAATATCAAATGCAATTTCAATCAGGGGCATAATGGACCATTTGCATGAAAACAACTCATTCCTAGAGCTGAAGGTAGACCTGCTCCACAAACTCCACGGTGAAGCTACTCCATAGTGAAGTTCGTAGAGCAGAGCTGCAAAAACAGGAGCGGATCAGTCCCAAACACCCCATAATGTGGTAACTCCTAAGTCCAAAGGACCCTAAAAGGGTTGTCAGTAATACTCAAGTGGTGTATGACATTCCCCGCATTTTCGGGAAAGAAAGGTGAAAGAATAATGGGCCAAATTATGGCAATGTACACTTATATTGTTGCATTCATTTCCCATCGCTATCTAAATCCGCTGCCTTAGCCCGCTGCAACTCCGATTCAACAGCAGCTACAATTCTGGAGACCATTGGTTCAAACTGGACAAGATGCCGCTCCATGCCCAGCACCTCAAGGAGCTCATCCTCACAAAGAATTTTCCGAGACTTGTGTTTCTCCATCAGAAGAACGCCCTCCGCCGCCTCCTCATCACTGCCAATCACTTCTGACAAACCTGTACGACAAATCAGGTTCCGCTTGTGCAGGCTACGTTTACCTTGCTCCACAGCACAGCTTGTAATGAACCTTTCTGTAGCACTCATTTTAAGGTTCTGGGTTGTCGGAATGGAGACGGATTCATTATTCCCTGGGAAATAGCAAGGCATCCCCAGTTCAGATTCAATCCTCTCCTTCAGAAAAGCCATCTGAGGCTTTTCACCATGAACGAGAATTACATGTTTGGGTGACAGGAATTCTGTCAGATCCATAATCCCTTTGGAGTCTGTATGAGGACTGAATGCTAGTTGATGAATCTGGTAAAAAAAATAAAGGGGTAAAAAAAACTCAGTGTGAGGGGGCAAAAAATATCAGAAATGAATAAAAAATGCAAGGGTTCAAGTAAATCTAGAGTGCCAAAAGAGACAACTGAAATGTAAGATATTAGACACTGACAGCAGCATTCTGTCAGAAACTTCAAACATCGTGATTAATCTTAGAGAAAGCTCCAATTCCTAAACTACATGTTTCCTGTGGAGAGCTATTGTGTTGAGTGCTAACATTCATATATGCTTCATGAATGGTAATGAGTATTTTTTTTCATTTTTTTATCAAACAACGCAGGAGAACTCCATGCCATTTCATTAAGATAAAGTACAAAATGTACAAAAACAGGGAGGAGACTAGGAAAGCCCCTCCTCAACACATACTACTCACAAAAAACTCATAAAAAGAAACAAAAACGACCACAACCAGCCAACCACACTAGACAACTAAGGGCCTTGAGCAAGCGACCTTTAGTGAGTAGAATTTAATCGTGCAGAACAATAAGAGGGGATTGATATGGATTGAATTTAAAAGCCAGACTTCAACAATATATAAGCATGTGGTAAAGATAACACTAGTGATTTACAAGGCTTCCTTCTGGTTGACCATGTTCTTGTCATTACTATTTAAATTTGTACAGTTTTTTGCAAAATATGAAATGAGATAAAAATCGACCTGACATCTGACATCAATATGAGTGTCCTTGTAATCAATCCTTGTAGGTTTCCCACACATTAACTTATGACCAATGGTTCCAGAAACACAATATCTGTGCGGGAAAAATAGAAAGACGGCATCAGAATAACTGTAGAATAGATGGTTTGGTAAAGCTTGCCTATATGAATACGAGTGATTTAAAAGATTAGACAAAATGGAATAAACAAGAAAGGTAAGGAGTATACCCTGGAAGTGTAATCAGATTCTTCTCTGATGGTGCCCATTTCTTAAACGCCTCAAGAGAAAATCCCCCACTAATCATACCAGGTGTTGCAAAAAGTACACAGGGACCAGGGTTGTTGATGAAGGAACGCTCAAAGTGGCAAACTGAAATGTGAAAAATACTTTGTTATTTGAATATTTGCAAATAAAAGACAGAACACCTCATATCTCAATTGTGGTTACCACATAAAAAGTGAAATAGCAACAATTATTATCAATATTATGATTAAATAAACAAATCTTTCATTAAAGAAATATAAAAAACAATTGGTGTCATACAGTTACAAAATATGGCAAATAAAAGAGGATAAATTGGAGGGTTAGTTACTTAGTTAAAATTCTAATTAATATTTAGATTTTGAACTCAATCATATGCACTTCATCTTAAGTAGGATTGGACAATTAGCTTTTGAAGAACTGAACCATACCATGCTTGAAGTCAAATGGGTTATGCACTGCATGGCTCTCCTTGATCTTTTGACTAGTCCATCCAATCAACATTTTGTAGTACACGTTAGCTTGAATGGTTAAACCTATAGCACAAATCAACAAGTAAAACTTCACATGCAGCAGAAAAGTACAAGAACAACGTTCAAGAAACCACACATACCAGCTGAAAAATAAATAGGAACTTTCAAGTCCATCCTCTCCCAATAGTCATCCAGTAACATGCATAGTTCCTGAAATACAGGCGTCATAAATGGATACTCAAATTATGAAAACTTTGAACAGTGTGCCTTTGGGATGGTACTTCACAGGGAAACTTGCTCATTAAGTCATATAATAGTTATCACACTTAATCATCACTTTGCCTCATAAAGTAGAATTAAGAGAGATGAATACCTGAGCTCTTCCCAGAGCAAACGTTGGAATTAGAACTTTACCTCCACTAGAAACACATTTATGTACCTAGAGGAAACAAATACTCAGTTATGCCTTCGAAGCAAAATCAACTGTGTACACTTCACAAGATTTTGGCTTAATACAGTCAGAATGCATCTTCTTGGACCAAAACGTCAGGGGAAAAAAAACAGACACACTTCGTGAACTGTGTTGTGCCCAAATAATCTTAAGCATCCAAAACCTAGAAAATAGAGTAGTGCACCATTGGAAAAGCATTGGCTGCTACACATGCAATGAAAATCTACAAATCTATACACTGCAGTGAAGTTCAGATTTATCATACCGCTTTTAAGAACTCCCTCTCTCGGGCATGCTTTGAGTCACGTATAGTTTTAGCATATGTTGATCTGCATAAGGAAAATTAGTTAATTGGTTATGTACGCAGGAAAAAAAAAATCATCCACGACAATTGATGCTCTTGATTCAAATATAACAGTAAAACGTTAAGCCACTGAAACCATAAACAAATGCAGGTTCATTGACTATCGCAGCATTAGAAACTAGTACATTCAATTGCGTAGGAAGTGTAATAACAAACTATATAGATAATTTACAAGTCTAACCCAAACGATGCCCAGGAGAACAGGTTGGCTAAAAACAGGAGCTAAGCAATGGTCCATAGGTGGTCTGGAACATATTCCCAAATCTGATATCAACCAAGACGATCGCACAAATGAAAAGTCAAATAGGTAAAACATACCCTCTAGACCCTGTTTTTATGTAGGGCAAGCACTTCAGCAGATGCTCCAAGAAGAGCAGTGCAGGCGTGGCATGAGCATAACGGTAACTCGAGAGTACGGCAACAACTGCTTGACAAGTTACAAGGTCTTCAGTTTCAGTTGGTTTGGTCAGTTGCAGGATTGCTTTGACTTGTTAGCGATTGGTTTGTTAGTGCTTGGAAGTAGGAGGTTGTTGAACTTGGTGATCAGTGGGACTTAGGCAACAAAATACCCTCTCTTCCCAAATATAGGGCGCCAAGGTGAACACGCTCGCCCCTCTACCGATTATGACTACCATCTACATAGTCGGGGTCCTCCACCCCATAAAAACCTGTGGTGTGAAGACATAAGAAATAACATATGGATATAATGTAGCATAAATCACAACAACACTTGGTTACAAATCCAAGTAAAGGCAACCACAAAACAGAAAAATATGTTTAGAGTTGAGGTTAGACCATACTCTGTTATCAAAAGATCCAACATCAGGCGATCAATTTGTGCGGCTCCAAGATGTCTATCTGGTGTCATATTGTAATCCCCGGTGTATACCATAGCAGCATCCCCAACTTTTGCATAAATCATGGCAGCCCCTATAACCTTGAGTTTGGCAACGGTTTTACTAGATTAGAAAGTAGAGAACTAAATCAATACTTGACTTCTTAAAGAACACTGAGTAGAATGTTGAATGAACAACAGTCTAAGAAACTTACATGTCCAGCATAATAGGCACGGATCACTAGGTCTTTATCTACTTGAACAGTCTGCTTCAAGTCCATTGGTATGACTGAAAGGTCAAGTATTACTAGTAAAGAGGATTATGATACAAGCTTACTTCTGCGGACAGGTACTAGAAGTTCCAAACTGAACTAAGATTACCTTTCTTCATACACCTAAGAATATCTTCATAGCTATATTGCTCTTCCTCCCCTCTCTGATCCATTGTTACTTTCCGATAGTCCTCAAGCATAAATGGAGCTAAAGCCTTTGTTGGATACTGTTTGAGGTACCATGACATAAGTTATGGAGTGACCATCAATCATTGTGACATAAAGATGCTTCATATAAGAAGTGGGGAGACCAAGGAAGACAACCACCCAAGCATATAAGCTAATAATGCAAGTCCATTCACCCAAGCATACTTTCTTGGATCAGAAGCAGTACAATCCAAACTTTAAACAACCCAATCAATCCAGGATACACTTAAAGCCAAGTTTAGAGAACAATAGGCACATTCTATATCTCTACTACTTAAAAAGTATGCAGCAACTCAGGTCCCACCCCACTTCGCCCACCATCGCACTTTATTGCCCAAGCGATCACCCCCACCTGCTCTGGTTTTTTATCAGCATCCAGTTTTTTTCCACCTCTACCTCACTGAAATAGCAACGGGCACCCGAAACCTGATGGGTTTTTACCCTATTAGGGCAACGGCAGATCAGAGAGACCACCATTTCTCTGCAATGGAAGGCCATAGATGTGTTTTCTTCTTTGTTTTCCTGGCCCACTAATAATAGTTTGCTTTTACTCCATATGATACATCTGTTTTTATTTTCATTGGGTTTGATTTATTCCCCACGTCCATATGATGACAAACAAGGCCTTTGGATGCACAATTGTGTCTACAAAAGCATGTTTTCCCTTCTGATTTTAGTCCTAGTGATCACTATGACTCAATGCTTTCAGTTGTGTACAAGTGGCACAGCTAGAAACTGCAGAATTATATTTGTGGTGTTAGCAGAAGAGCACTGAGGATACTTTTTAGCAAATGGGATAAAATCATATGTGTTGATACATGTTACCTTCAATATTTTCGCCATGGATATCTGTGCCAAAATTAGAGTTGGTTTGAGATATGTTTTTTCCAGATTGCTCTGCCTTTAATTGATTTCACATGTTGTGTAGAACATGTTTAGCCAATTTAAAGACGATCAGGTGCAAAAGTTTTAGTTTTTTCTATGGATTAAGTTCAACCGCATCAAAACTGCTTCATGATAATCATGGTTATGAAAATTTTGGTTCCTCATATATTCATATATGTAGATGCAGATATATACTATAGTTCTTGAAATACATGGTTCTGGACATATTCTTAGATATGTAGATGGAGATATACAAATACGATTCCCAAGCTTCTCTTCCTGAAAGTAGGTATCGGTTGCTTGGTCAGAGAAATATTTGCGTTGTGCCAGGGGGTTGATGCATTCTTCCTTGATTGATTTCTACTGCAGTCAGTTCTATTCAATGTTTTTAAGGCGTCGCTTTGGCGTCGCCTAATCGGCAAGGCGCTACAGGCGGGACGACTTGGCGGACGACTCGCCTCAGATTGGTATGGCGTCCGCCTTACTACCATGGCGTCCGGAAGTCGTCGATTTGGCGTCCGATTCGTCGAAATCGAGCAAGGCGGGCGCCATACGGGGATGGCCACGGTAGGAAAACGCGGGTGCAGGAGAAAGGACGGGGAAAGTGCAGGCGCGCGGGAAAGCATCGCGCGCGCGGGAGATTAGGCGCGCGGGGAGAGAGGAGCGCAGGAGAAATCAGAGAGCAGAGAGAGGAGCGCTCGCAGGGAAGACGGACCTACCTGCTCGCCCGCGCGGACGCATTCGCCCATGCCACCGGTAGAAGCTGCTGCCGCCGAGGCTCCGCCACCCCCTCCCCTGTTCCCCATCCGCGCGAGGAGCAGCCGCCGGCGGGCTGCTGTTTCCCGTCGCCTCTTCTGGTCCTCCATTGAGCAGGACACGAGCCGCTTCGCCTCTCCCTTCCCTCTTCCCCACCCGCGCGAGGAGCAGCCGCCGGCGGACTGCTGTTTCCCCACCGCCTCCTCTGGTGAACATCGAGCAGGAGCAGGACCCGAGCCGCCTCCTCCAGTCTTCCCTCGAGCAGGGGCAGGACCTTGGGGCTGCGGGCTGCACAGGAGAGGACAACACCAAGGTATGACATGCTTCCAGTTCTCTAGTCTATACTACTGTTGGATGGCCGTAAGGCGTCGCCTCTCCTTATGCCTTACTCGCTTTAGCGTAAGGCGGTAGTTGGTCGCCTCGCCTCGCTTTACCGCCTTAAAAACCTTGGTTCTATTCAATTGGTAATCAAAAAAATACATCACTTCCCAGATACTTGAACACAGAAGTAGTTAGTAGTTACCTGCTTACTTCTATCAACATCATAATCTTTCAGGACCATCTACTAGGGCTGTACTCTACCCTTACTATCCAGCCCAAATGATGTATCCACATTGCTAAGACGATGCTAGCCATATGATTCTTCAGGTGAATCTGTAACTGCGTTTTGATATCACACATTTGTACGTTTTGAGTGATTGTTTGAATGTATCATTCCAGTTTAAGAATAAAGTCATTGCAATTGAACACCATTCAGTCTTAACTGGAACATTGAAACTTCAGCATGCCTTACTCAATATAGTATTCATGTGCTTGCTGCTTTCAATTAGTTTTACAGTAAACACTAACTGCTACTCTGTTAGACTTCAACATCAGCACCAGTCCGAAACTAGCTTGGTGCATCAGTTTTAATGTACCATCTATATACTGATCTTAGAAGAATAACTACTCAATCTTGCGCAGCAGGTTTGCATCATTCTCCGTCGTGAAAAGAAAAGATGTCCAAGTATGTTTCAGTCAATTTCAATGTGCTCCAGCAAGTTACTCAGATATTGCAAGGTGTGATATGCTTGCATATTGCATTTCTACACTTACAGCTGATGTCAATCTAAGAGACATGTCTTTGCCAAACCCAAGGTTCGTTCTACTATGATGGCTTTAATTTAACCCAGATTTATGGTTTCTATGGCTTGCGATGCTTTCTGGATCAATTTTGAACAATACTCACCATGATGCTAGATTTTTGTGTTTTAATATTAATTGTATTTCCTATTGGCAAGGAACTTATGGTTTTTGTTACCATGAAAATAATTATGAAGTTTTTATATAACAAAAAGTTAAAAAAAAAAATTCCAATTAACAGTTTAATTCTCATGAAGCGACTTTTGTTAATACAATTTTCGTCGGCCATAATAACACACGGGCATTTAGCTAGCAACACAAACAATAATCATGTGTTCATAGCTCACCGTCATGTAGATGGGGCCGTGGTACCCGCAGACCTCGGTGAAGTAGGGCAGCGCCCCGATATGATCCAAGTGGCTGCACAGCACAAGCTTCCTCAGCCCACAACCAATCCACAAGAATCTGAAGAAAATTGCCAGTATATAAAAAGAAAAGGAGGAAAGGGTAAAATTGTTTATCTGCAACGCACAAATGCGTGATGACAACGCAGGAGATGGCGGTGGTGAAGTCGGGCGCTCCCCAGGCAGTGAGCGCGCGCGCAAAGTCCGGGTAATGGCGGTGGTCGTGGTAACCCATGTGCATGCCGCAGTCGAACATGACGCGCTTCCCACCGATGGTCACCACCACGCAGCTCTTCCCCACCTCCTGCCCCGCCCCTTCAATCACCAGCGTTAGTGTGGTTGTAACCGAGCATTGCGTTCGAAGGAGGGTGAAGAGAGGAGCGCACTGCCGCGTACCTAGCACGAGGCACTCGATTGCCATTGGTGAAAATCCACGCCTAGAGCCCCCAATCTAAACGCCTTAACAACCCATACCGGAGCCGAGGGTTCAAGGCCCGGGTTGGAACAACTTTATTTGACCACGCTTGAATTGGGAGTCTGCTTCCAGGAACAACTCAGGCACACACAAAGCCGGAGGAGAACTCGGCGCCGGCGGACCTGAGCCGCTCGGAGACGCTCCGCGCCCTCTCGGGCGCCGCCACCTTCCCTCGAGACGAGGAACCGGAGGCAGGCGGGGGGGGGGGGGGGGGGGGGGGGGGGGGGGTGCCGCGCGAGCGGCCGAGGACGGAGAGGATGGAAGAGGGCCGCGTGTCGGAAATTGTAATGGAGAAGGCGGCGGCGGGACGGCGACGATGGAGAAGGGCGGCGCACAACTCGACTCGAGGATGGAGTAGGGCGGCAGGCCGGGGAATTTTGCGAAAGAACGAAGGCCCTGTTTAGGTCATCCAAAATACCCCACACTATAAAAAAAAAAAAAAAATTCCCCACCACATAAATTTGTGGTATATGCATGGAGTACAAATATTGATGAAATAAAAAATTAATTGCACAGTTTAGTTGTACTTTACGAGACTAACGTTTTAATCCTAATTATTTAGACAATTATTACTAAATAAAAACGAACAAGCTACGGTAGCTACAGTGCTCCTCGAGATCAGTCGGCGCCAACTTGGTGACCAACTAAACGTGGCCGAAGCCCAATGTTTATGCGGCCCAGTCTGCTGCCTAGCTCGTACGTTAGAGAAAGTGGCCCAGTAGCGCGCGCAGAAGCATAGTTTTTTTTTTTCAATAGCCGTAAACAGCCTCGGATGAACTGTGCTCAGCACCCTTTCGTTCACACCAGTTTGCTGTTTCTCTTCTCCCGTTCACCCCGCGCGCGCGAGAACTAGGGCGACCGCCGCCCTACGCCCCTGCTGCCCATGTCTTCGTCGGGGCCTTTGCCGGCGACTGGAACCCACCACGGCAGGTATGCCCGCCCCTTCTCTTTCCTTCCTGCTGTGCAAAATTGAGCACCCGAACCCTAACTTGAGCTATTTGGGTAGTTGTATTCGGATCTGATCTAACTTGAGCTATTTGGCTATTTGTATTCGGATCTGATCTAACTACAAGTGTATACATGTATTCCGCCTACTAACTTCGATTTTCTTTTTATCGGGTGTACATGTGTACACCCATGTCTTTTGTTGGGTTCGACCCTGATTAAAATCAAGTGTGATAACCACTGGAATTCTAACATGGACCACCTTGCTTGTGATTTTGTACAAAATAATTTATGATCAGACCTGAAACTTGCTCTAATTAGTGTCCCTTCTTTTATCAAGTCAAAGGGCAGAGTGTAAAGCCCAGGGTTCAACTTCTGCGCGCAAAGTACAAAAGGCTGATCGTGAGAAGATGCGAAGAGATAAATTAAACGAGCAGTTCCAGGACTTGGGAAATGCACTTGGTATGATGTAGTTTTCAAGGATTTTCTTGGGTCTCTTTGCTCCTATGAGTTACAAAAAGAAACATATTATTTTAAAAGGCTAAATCATGGAGCTCATATCATGTTAGCCTTGTCAGACCTGATGTTCGAACCAAAAAATGAGTTATCAGTAACTGGTAATCTTCACACATGGTGTCTGTACTGCAGATGTGTGCATAGTAACTGTATAAACAGTACCGCAAGTGCTTTGCATCTGTGCATGTTTGGTTATCTCCTATATGTCCTACTCAACGCATGATTTTTGACATTTGTTTAGGATTTCTTTTGTTCTGCTGTCCTACTTGAAAGTTTCATGCTTTTTTTTTTCTTGAACAAACAAAAGATTTGTGTATCATTTCATTAATAAGAGAGAAGAGAAAAATACATGGGTGAAAAGGAGAAGTCCTCCCACTCGAAGACACACACAAAACTCTAAAAGAAAAGAAGATGGAAGCCACAGACAAAAAACTGAAAAAAGACGACCAGCTCCCCCGAAATTAAAAATGCAGGCATCCTGTAAAAGCCCTGACCAGGAGCTCTTGAAGATCTTTAGCTCCAGCTGAGCACCAGAGGACACACTCATCTGCCACTACCTGTAGCCTGTAGGATTGTCATGCCATTAGAAATGCATTCATTCTGGTGCTTCCATATTTCACATGCCATCAGGATGATGAGAGAATTGAGGCCTTTCCTGATTTCCTTTGGCAAATTTTTATTGCTTGGCACCACCAACTTGAAAAACTATTGGTGTTGGCCTGAGGCGCCCTTAGGATGAATCCCAACTTCTGAAGAACCACGGTCCAGACATGGCGGGCACAAACACATGACACAAGGAGGTGTTGGATGGATTCTTCAGCTTGATCGCAATGGGGGCAGACAGCCGGGTGAGGAAGACCACGCTTGGCAAGGCGATCAGCAGTCCAGCATCGATTTTTCACCGCAAGCCAAATGAAAATTTTGCACCGTAGGGGGGCCCAAGTTTTCCAAATCCTTTTCCAAGGCACTGAGCGAACCCTTCTAAAAAGAAGGCATTGTATGCAGATTTTCTACTGCATTGCCATATTTTGTGAGCTTCCAGCGGATGATCCGCTACTCCTGGTTGCAAGATCAAACCATTGACCAGCTCCATGCTTGGCTAGGTGCTTTTGACACAATCTGTATGATTGTTTGCTATCAATTACGTTTTCATATTGTCACCTACTATTGTCACAAAAGCCATTCTGACTAAATCATAATCTCCTAGTTTCATCCCACGCCCTCCTACTCATTGGGGCATGCTCTTCAAACAATGCACAAGGAACTTACATTTGCTTTGTACCTTTCATTGACCATATTTGTGTGTTAGTAGTGAAACTATGTATTGACAGTATACTTTAATGAACTGATCTGCAGATGAAACTTGTACGTACATACATGCATAGATCTTATGCAGTTATGCAGTGAATCACAGGGTGATAAGTTCATTTACTGCATTTTGGAAGCGGCCCTCTATACTAGTCAGTTTTGACCTGTTCAGCATCAGTTTAGGACATTTGGGACAAAGTCCTGGCTTCTATAGTCTTTTTGCTTCTCCATCCACTAGACCTAACAAAGGCCCTGTTATGAGCCTTTTATGTAGCTATTTTCAAATAACCAATACAACAACAACAACATAGCCTTTCAGTCCCAAGCAAGTTGGGGTAGGCTATTTTCAAATAACCAATAACAAAAATTATGAAATAATGCATCCAAAATCTTGGAAAAGGATTGAAGTCACTTTCTTGAGCTGTTGGAAGGTCTCCACTTCTTGGCTTAGCCTGTATATAGGTGCCCTTGATTTTTAGTGTTTATTAGTCAGTAATTGTCCACATGCAGACTGGTGGCACCTGCAATTTAGAAAGGTTAATCACTGCAAACTAGTCTGGGACCTTGTGGTTGATGTCCTGCAAATGAATGTGTTACTTGTCTTAAAACTAAGAAAATATGTTGTACACCCTCCGTTCCAAATTATAAGTCGCTTTGACTTTTTTTATTAATTCATTGTGCTATGTATCTAGACATATTATTATATCTAGATGCATAGCAAAATGGATGTACCAAAAAAGTCAAAACGACTTATAATTTGGAATGGAGGGAGTAGCTTTGATAGTTAATACATAATCAAAACTAAACAATGTTCAAAAGTTGTATGTGCTACTTATACTAGCTCCATTTACTTGATTCCTAAAGTGGTTGAGTTGGCTCAATAATTTTGTCATGCGCAAATATCCAGATCCAGACCGTCCCAGGAACGATAAGGCAACTATACTTGGTGACACAATCCAGATGCTGAAAGATTTGACTACTCAGGTGAACAAGCTGAAAGCTGAATACACGTCACTTTCCGAAGAAGCGCGTGAGGTAAATATTAGTACAAAGAAACAGATCAACCACAGAAAATTTCTGACACCTG